>NC_048289.1:3021341-3236341 GCF_009762535.1 Notolabrus celidotus
AGACATGTTCCTGAATCAGTACGACATCCGGGTAGTTTTGGTATACACCAGATTTTGCTCTTGTTCACATACTACTGAATTTAGACCAGATCAGTATGTACTGCTAGTACAGTAGGAGGTTTGAAAACAGCCTCAGTGACTAAATACTGACGGGGCAATCAGACACAGGTGAGACAACGAGACACAGGTGGAACTAATGAGGGTGCAATCAAAGTGGAGGGAAACATTAGGGCAGGTAAACTAATCCAGATACACTGGAAAAATGCCCCTCCAAAAAACAAGAAAAATGAACTTATTTAAAGGTACTTTTACCTTGAAATAAACAAAACAATCTGCCAATAGAACAAGTGAAATTTGCTTGATAGGGTTTCTTAAAATAAGACGTAATATTTAGAAAACTGTGATCTTAAAATTAGCAGGGAAAACTTATTTTTAAGCAATATTTTACCAGTTTTTTAAAGCTTAGTGTCTCAGAATAAGCCAGGAATGATAACAATTAGTATTTTTTCACTCAAAAAATATTTTTGCATGAACACATTTCATGTCAACGTCTTCATTTGAGATATATTCAGCTTCATTTGAGTTGTATTATAGCGGCACTTCTCTAGGTTTAAGACCATCTTGTACTTGAAATGAGATGACAAAGTTTAATTTGAGCATTTTGAGATATAATGTCTTCTCATAGTGAGCTGCATATACTAAGATAAGATAAGATAAGATAAGATAAGATATTACTTTATTGATCCCCCGGGGGGGAAATTCAGTTGCTACAGCAACCCAGACATAAGTACAATCAAGAAAGAAGTTTCAATAAGTACAAAATAAAAATAAAACAAAAATAAAACAAAATAACATAAAATAAAATTTTAAAAAATAAAATAAAAATAAAAATAAATAAAATAAAATAGATAAATAAAGCTAGAGTACAATTTAGATATATACAATGTTACAAATGGAATTTAAATTAAATAGAAGTAATTACAGGCAGTATTAAAAAATGTTTCAGTAGTGACAGGTTGACATGGTGTGATTATGGTTGGTAATGACAAATTAAGCAATAAATAGAAATAATATTTGTATGTAATATGACCATGGGTTGTAGTTAGAATAGTAATGTAATATAACAAAATATAATATAGCAAGATAAATATATAATACAGTATATTATACATTATAATGCCAGCAGCAGTCAAGAGAGAGAGTTCGGGATGGGATGATGGAGGGGGGTGGGGGGGGTGGGGGGGGGGGGGGGGGGGGGGTGGTCAGTGGTCAGCATGGTGCAGTCTGTGGCCTCCATTACTGTTCAACAGTCTGATGGCAGTGGGCACAAAGGAGCGCCTGAAGCGTTCAGTCTTGCACCGTAATATTCAGTCATGTTGTTTTTTAGAGCTATGCTCTAAAGCAGGTGTTTCATTGTGTGCATGTAGTTTGAGGATGAATATTTTTATCTGATTTAGAAGAAACAGTGCCTGAAAACTGTAACCCACCCTTACAAACAACAACTTATCTTTCTCTCTTTCTTTCTTTCTTTTATCAATGGAGCTGTTTTCTGATAGATTCTCCAATAAAATGTAAAGTAAAGTGTTTGTCTTAAATCAAGATTATCCTTCTTCTACAAATAAGATCTCAGCTTGAAAAATGTATGATATGTAAAATAAACCTTGTTTCTTCTAAATTAAAACTCAAAACAAGATCATTTCAAGATTGTTTGACTTAACAAGATATTTAAGATGTCTTAAAACAAGACCCTCTATCTTGCTCAAATGTTACTTGTCAAGTAAATTCATCTTAAATTGTCGGAGAAGACATTTTGACTAAAAATGAGACAATTTCACTTGGTAAGATTTTGAGTTTTTGCAGTGCAGGGGGCAAGAACTGCAAAATAAACAGGGAATACTACAGACTAAAGGAACACACAGGCATGAGGGTAACAAAAAAGAAGGAGAACATAAAAACAACACTAAATATAACACCAAAGCATGAAACAAAAGGCACTAAAAAAAAAACGTAGAACTAACCGAACATGACAAGATAGTTCCTATTGTCAGAAACATTGAGCTTGGCATAATGTGCCGACTCTGAACCGTTCATCACAGACTGAAACAGTAGGTCAAAGAAAAGAACGAAGATTGATATAAAGTGATGTCACATGTAACCGATCATCGTCACAAAGAGCCATCCAGAGAAAGAGAAATGTACCTGTGATCTGTGATGTGCCTGCTTTCACAAACTGTATCTATATCAGATTCATCTTGATGAAACCTTTCTGCAATCTGAGCTGTTTTTCCTTCTGCACAGAAACAGATTATGCCTGCTGCTTTCTCACAGATCCAGCAAGTATTTACCGTACTGTGCTATGATTAGACATATGTGTGTGTGTATTCATGGTAACTGTTTATACTATTTGAGTGACTGAGATAAACCCCGAGTTATATGAATGGTGCTTGGATGAATGGATTTGCATCTTGACCCACTTGCTTGGTAGTGAATATATAGGGAGGTGGAGTTGTAATACGCAGACGCAGTGTTAAAGTGAGCTGTTAAAGACATTTAAAGATGTTGTACAGATTAACACTTCAGGCAGCAGGATGCTTTTAACAGACGAGCTTGCATAACCTGTAATAGAGGCATGAATGGTTACAATGTAGATGATAAGTCTGCACAGAACATGGAGACATTACACATGAGATAAGAGATAAGACCTTCCTGTTTGTGCTCTTTGATGTAAACAGTGTGGGGGAGCAGTGCAGCTATATGTGGCTAATGTACATGATTATCTATATTCATATTTTGTAAGCATACTGTCTCAGGTTTCAGTGAAGTCTATGAGATAAAACTGTTTACCATGGTGGTTTGAAATGATCTGTATGTGCTTCGTCATAAAGCATGGACCTTGTCTTCCTTCCTTGTCTTCTTCTTAAAGACAGAATGGGTCCATGAGGGCTTTGTTTTTTTTTTTTTTTAGTGTGGGGTGGAAAGAATACTTTTAGAGCCCAAAAACTGCTTTGGCTGACTTTGGCTAATAAGTAATTACTAGAAGAGAACTCTGGGAGACTAAAGGTGCATTTCGACCAAGAGTTCCGGGGTCTTTTAGCCCCCAGAACTACTTTACCCAGAACTCCTTTACCCTCAAGACCACCAGACCAGTAGAGGGCAGTAAAACAAAGAGGAATGCCATTCATCACAGATGACACCATAGAAGCAGACGGACAAGCAGGTATCATTATGAGCAACACAACAGTTAGCATGTTAGCATGAAGAGACTCAGCTGGTGCTGTTTTAGATGGTGCTATATTTCATCACAGATGGATTCACTGAATCAACACGTGAGAGGAGATAAGCGCGAGTAGTAAAGACATTTCAACACGGCTTTAAAATCCTTTTGAACTCAAAAAGCCGTGGCTGTTTTGAGTCCAATCGGCTGCGGCAGCCATATTGCTTCTGTCGAGCCAGTGTGACGTAAAGAGGCGGAGTTTGAGCCTCCTAGCCAACAGCTGCAGTGTTCCTGCAGGCAGCTGTGCCTCTCATTGGAAGACTAGTAATCTCAATATCTTCTAAATTACCGAATTAGAAAAAAATTCACCCCCCTCACAGTGAGAGGACATCAAGAAATGAGCTATTCAGACTACACTCATCTTTTGTACCAGGCTGTAAACATGTTTATTAATGCTGCAAAGATCGTCTTTTCCCCATTCATGTGTATGTGACTTCCGGTACTTCCGGAGCCAGCCTCAAGCGGATCCTCGATGAACTGCAGCTTTAACACTTCCGCATTGACTCATATTTTTAGACCGGAGGTTGCCGCTTGATCCTCACACACTGTACAGATACTAAGGTTACATGTATTGTTTAATTAGGGGCGTGGCTGATATATGACTGACAGGCGGGCAAACTCAGAATTCTGAGGTTAAAGTCTGAATTTCAGGAGATTTTTTTTTTTAAACACTGTAATACAATTTTTTAATCCCCTGCTCTCCGAGTGAGTCTTTTTTTCCCTGACCCTAATCCTCTTCTGTATGAAACCAGTTGGTGATGTCATGCAAACTACATGACTGCTTTCTGTTTGTATAAAATGACACCTGATGGATAATGGTGGTGAAATCAGAGACACAGTTGACTGTATTCACACTGCTCATAGCAGAGCGGATAATAACAGGCGATCCTGTTAGCTACGCTCTCTTGATCCTGTTATTGTGACTGAGTTTGAATCTGTACTGTATATTCCTGCTTCATATCTCAGGCATTCATAAAACAGCCCTGCCTACCTTTCTGAATGCACACAGGAGCCGATCAGTGCTTCATTGCTATTTTTATCAGCATGCCGCTTCCACAGGGAACATGTTATGCTAACAGTGTGTTTCTTTGTGTGTGTGTGTGTGTGTGTGCTCAGAGTATTTACAACCCCAGTATTAATAGCCTGTCCCTTCTCTCCCTCATAGATCTGACTGAGCAACACTGGAAGAGGAAGAAAGGACAGAACCTGTTGGAGACGGTCCAAAAAGTCCACATCACCACCGCTGAAGGAGGATGAAGAAGTTTTACATTTTGTTTCTGCAGTTGGACACAAAAGTGTTGCATGAGCAACAGCAAGAACTGAACGAGACTGTTTGCTGCTTTAAAGACTCTGTAAAAAACAAAAAGACATTTCTAAGTCCTCTCCCTTTCTTTACTGTCTCTTCACCTCCTGATGTATTCTGTCACATTGAGATGTGAAGGTTTCTCCCACAGTGATTGACAGGAGTGGTGTTCACGGTGACAGGTTGAGACTGCTGATGCACAGGTTAGGAAAGGATAACATCATTAAAGCATCAGTGGTTTGATTTAAAAACTAAAGGGGGGGGGGGATGTGTCGTGATGTTACTGATGCTGGAAAAAAAAAAGATGTCTGGTATGTTAATATTTAAATCTGAAAAAATGCATGAAAGGCTTCAGTTCTGGAGGACATCCCAGGGTCAGACTGAGAGCAGCAGCAGCATGTGGAAACACGGTCACTGTATTGATTTGAATGGGACCACTACATCTCTGAGCAGAAATGAAACTGCGTGTGATAGAGGAGGGGAATGTGTCCAACTTCATGTGATGTCATTCAGTCAGATACTAAAGGTGTGTGGTTCCACGTATGTAACGGCCAACTTTCACCAGATCCGTGTCCGGTCTGTCTCTGATCCGTCACGGCATCTGACATTTTGAAGATAAATTGTATAAAGATTCATGTATGATTCATAGTTAACTCTGAAAATAATTTAAAAAGCATGAAGGAGTGTTGGGGACACCTTGTAAAGAAACAAATGGAGATTTCGAGATTAAAGCAATAAATGTACGAGAATAAAGTCAAAATTTCAGTCTATTGTTAACCTTTATTTTATTTTGAAAGGACAGATTATAAGAGCAATGTGGAGCATCTTGTGAAATTATACTTTAGTATAGGTTTCACAAGTAATTCAATACCAGATCTTTTAGAGCACCAGCACCACAGAATCAGGTGTTTATTTAGAGGGGCGGCTTCTGCAACCGGTTCTGTTTAACTTCACAAGATAATCCATGCTCTTCATGTAAACAAAGGCAGAGGGCTTCTCTTCTAACATCACCCGATATCACATGTTTCAATCAATCAATCTTTATCTATAAAGCGCCAAATCACAACAAATGTTCTCCTCAGACTCTTTCCAAACAGAGCAGGTCTAGACCGTTCTCTATGTTCTATTATTAACAAAGACCCAACATCAAGACAGGATAAGATCCAGTCCCATTTTACAGACAGGACTCAGTCTGATCTCATCTTAATCCACCATGAGCAGAGCACTTTGCAGCATTTAGCAAGTTACAGTGGCAAGGACAAACTTCCTTTAACAGGCAGAAACCTCCAGCAGGACCAGACTCATGTTAGACACACATCTGCTGAGACCGTGTTGGAGAGAGGGATAGAGGGAGATGAAGAGAGAGAGAGAGATGATAGTGGTGAGACAGATAGTAGTAGTTGTAGCAGCTGGAGTCTGGCATGTCCACAGCAGCAGAGATCCAGAGGAACCTACGAGACAAGGGAGCTCAGGGACTCCAGAAAGGTCTATGGTTAGTAACTTTAATGGGACAGGAAGAGTTAAAGTAAGAGACAGGCATAGAGAGGAGAGAGAGGGGATCCCACTGTGTCAGTGTGCCAGTTCCCCTGGCAGTCAATGCCTATAGCAGCATAACTAAGAGCTGGTCCAAGCTTTAGCCAGCTTTAACTCTAAGTTTTATCAAAAAGGACATTTAAAGAGAAAAGTAGATCACTTTTTATATTTTCATATATATCCCCTGGCTCTAGGTCTCATATCCAAGAACACAAAGATGGACTTAATCCACCATGAGCAGAGCACTTTGCAGCATTTAGCAAGTTACAGTGGCAAGGACAAACTTCCTTTAACAGGCAGAAACCTCCAGCAGGACCAGACTCATGTTAGACACACATCTGCTGAGACCGTGTTGGAGAGAGGGATAGAGGGAGATGAAGAGAGAGAGAGAGAGAGAGAGAGAGAGAGAGAGAGAGAGAGAGAGAGAGAGAGAGAGAGAGAGAGAGATGATAGTGTTTGAACCTAGAGATAGATTAAACATAGTCCATCATGTCAACTTGTTTCTCATAAAGCTGAAACTTTGTAGTCCTAAGATTACGACTTTATTCTCATAGATTTCTA
Source organism: Notolabrus celidotus (assembly GCF_009762535.1). NCBI lineage: Eukaryota > Metazoa > Chordata > Actinopteri > Labriformes > Labridae > Notolabrus > Notolabrus celidotus. The sequence goes on from NC_048289.1 coordinate 3,028,013, forward strand.
CTTTAATCTTAAAAATGTACAACTTCTTTCTCATCGTATTGTGACTTTAATCTTATAAATGTTTACGTTCATTCTTTTAAATTTAAAAGAGAACTCACTACTGTCTGACTTTTTTCTTTTTCAATCTTTATTCTCGTAAATTCACTTCTCCTGGTAAAATCTCAAAATGTAAATGTTTCCCCTCCTTAATGCGCCTCTAATCCTCCTTTATAAAACAAGAAGAAGGGAACGTCTGAGAGTTCTTTCCCTGTTAAAAACAATGCTGATGTATTTCACATGTTGTACAGTATTCCATGTTGTAAAAAGTGAGTTTCTTTTGCACGTCTGTTACCGAATGCTGCTGTGCAATGTTTCTATTTATCACAAAAGTACGGTGGCCCTGAAGGACAAAACAAAGTTACAAAGTATGAAACACTTTTACAAAGTTGGAGACAAATTTACATATTGAAAAAATTTTTTACATTTATTTTTATTTTTTTTCAGAGTGTTGCAAAAACAACATTCTTCACATTTCAATTTACATTATTATTCCTTACAACAGGTATACTTTGAAGTCAAACTTGACTTTTGTTTAGACAAAAACAGCACTTTTTTTTAAATTTTTTTTTCAAGATCCTTCAAACTTCCCCCCTCTCCTCTCCTGACAAAGACATAAAAAATTCACAAGAAATGTACAATCCTGACCAGATAACATTTTGGCCACATATTAAATCAGGGAGTACAAGGAACAGCCCAACATACATTAAGTAGTGGTATAACAAACAAAAGTGTGGCCTGGTGCCGTGTGTAAACAGTTCTAAAAAATGCAGCCACAGGCTTCTGTACTGTAAACTTTGGTCTTAAATTATTAACATGACTACTATTTACGGACACACATTTTTAATAGCAGGAACACAGTAAATACTTAAAAAGGATTGCAAAACTGAATGATCTTTTCAGATAATAACCAGTTACACACATATATATACATACACTTACATATACGTACACACACATACACACATACATATATATATATATATATATACATACATACATACACATACACACACACACATACACATACACACATACATACACATTTTTACATTTTATAAAACAAAATTACATCAGCAAAACACTTTTACCAAGGCCAAAACAAATTTACATTTAAGAAAACAAATTTACAAAAGATGAAACACTTTTAAAAAGTTGGAGACAATTTTACAAACGACGGAACACCATTAAAGGTGACATATCACGCTTTTTTCATCAATATATATTGGTCTAAGAGGTCCCCAAAACATGTCTTTAAAGTTTATGCTCAAAAAAACACTTTGAAATCAGATTTTGGCATGCCTGAAAAACCCTCTTCTTCAGTCCTCCTCAGAACACTCTGTTTTCTCTCTGACCACGCCCCCTCAGGAAGTGGATGTGGCCTCGGCTCTCCAGCGCGTTGATCTAATGTTTACATGTTGGCTGAATATACACGGCTGCTCACAGTACCGCGTTACTTCAACCCTCTGAATCTGATCCAGAATCTGATCCTGATGGAGAGGCGCCTGCAGCAGGACCTTTCTGAAGGATAGGTCACAGATTTAGTGTTTCTTGTTGTTTTATTTATCAGTATGTCGACGTGTGTCTTGGTACACAGCTACCAACATGTAGCTATTTGGCTATGCTAACTAGAGCTAGCACTTCTCCATGATAAATAAAAATCATCCACTAGATCTTCAAATCTGCAGACGTGGGGAGTAAAACCGACCTCTGCCAGAAAGGCAGCAGGACCTTTCTGAAGTGGTACACAGCTACAGCTACAGCTACGACATGTAGCTATGCTAACTAGCGCTAGCACTTTTCAATGGAAAATAAAAATCATCCACTAGATCTTCAAATCTGCAGACGTGGGGAGTAAAACCGACCTTTGTGTTTATTAAGACAGCCTACAACTAGCATGCCTTCCTCCTAAGCTCCTTGTTAGCACACATGTGTGCAGGTAATGAAAAACGGAGGAGGGGTTGAGTTGTGTTTTATACAGTCTATGGGCTGAACAAGCTCCGAGCTCTGACTCCATGACAGACCGGATATTGTTGTTACGTAACAAAAACACGGAAGTCTGAAACGGCTCGTTTCAGACACATTTACAGAAAGGTGGAGAAATCAGAACAGGGGCAGAATGGATTTTTTTCATTCTCGGGGGGTTTGTAGACATGCCAGGGAAACATATTTCAGGTAGAGAACCATTAAAAAGTCGATTTTGCATGATATGTCACCTTTAAGTCTGACTCCTTTTAGCTTGACTCCGTTTTACCTGAGGCTATGTGGTCTGAGGCCGTTTCGTCTGAATTCTGACACATGATGAAGGTTTTGCGGAGATATGATGGAGCTTTTACCGAGACATGATGCTTTTTCAGCTGTGGTCTGACGCATCACTCTGAGACCCCAGGAAGTCCTAATACGTAAACCATGTCCATCTCTGTTTGGTTTCTCTCCATCAAAACAAACTAAATGACCCCTCACTCCATCACTTCTGGTATTTGGTACATTCCCTTTCCATAAAAATGAAATGTTAATTTGTTTCAGAAATGGTAAAAGTGTTTCATCTTTTGTAAATTTGTTTTCTTAAATGTAAATTTGTTTTCTTAAATGTCAATTTGTTTTGGCCTTGGTAAAAGTGTGTTGCTGACGTAATTTTGTTTTATAAAATGTAAAAAGAAAATCCAAAATGTGAATTTGTCTCCAACTTTGTAAAAGTGTTTCATCTTTTGTAAAATGTGTTTTGTCCTTCAGGGCCACCGTACAAAAGACTACAAAGCAAGAGAGCTTTTGTACAGAGTCTCTTAGATCTGTGAGATGGCTGGACGCTGTTATAATCCCAGACCAGCTGATCACACTAAGGCTTCTTTTTCTTCTTCTTCTTTTTTTATTAAAAAAAGAAACAAAGATTGTGTGTAAGCAGAGTCTCAGGTAGGATACAGTCTGTCACATCTCTATTGATTTGACTCCAAGAGCAGCTGAACACCGCCTGTGTGATGCATATTTAACCAGACTATCCTCAGAAGAAATATTGTTCTTCGATCTGGGAGGTTTCACACGCGGGAGTCGAGAATATGTAAGACATTTGTCCACAGCTCTCACTTCTTTGGGATCTGGGGATTTTTTTGATTTGTTGCTCCTACCTTTGTTCTCATGTACTCTTGAGTAATCAATGCTGGCCAATGTGCGAGCAGTCGAGGGAAGCCAGAATTCATACCCTGTGCTTCAGTCTCCGATGTCATAAATAAACCAATTTACTGGCAACAGATAGAACTGTCTGTCAGCCAACAGCATGAAAAGGTTTGGTTGCTTTCTGTCCCCTTTGACTGAGCACAAGATTACTTGGAATATGAGAAAAGGAAATTATGACAGGAATGTGTATAATAGAGCTGCTCCCCATCGTCTGCATTTTCATAAGCAAGTTAAAGTGAGTGTTGCTGTTTTTAAAGCTTGCACGTAAACTTCCGTCACTTGAAAGTGGGATTTTATATTTCACCTCAGACTCTCATAACTAAAATTTGCATTGTAATGACAAACCAATAATAACCTCTTTGTCTGCAGTGGATGCAGAGGGATCCAAAGCTTCAGGCACAGAAAGGAGAGCAGGGCTCAGAGGTGTGAGGCAGACAGCCGTATAATTTCAACACTTGTTACATCTATGTCTACTTATTGGTACAGTATATAATTATTAAAGGACCATTCCACTTCATGGTTTCATTATGGTTATCTCAGTTTGAGCCATAGACTGTATAATAAATGGACGTAGTGTTTATGACGTCACCCATCTGTCCCTGAAGCGCTGTTTTGAAGCCAATTGTTGGCAGCTACAGTCTTCCTGCCTGCCAATCAAGTTAGCCATGCCCTTAAACCACATACACGCCAATTCAAAGAAGCCGATCTTAACAGCAGAAATAAACATGTTTACAGCCTGGTACAGAAGACAAGTGTAGTCTGGATTACAAGTCTTCCAATGAGAGGCACAGCTGACTTGATTGACAGGTGGGAACACTGTAGCTGTTGGCTAGGAGGCTGAAAGCCCGCCTCTTTACGTCACACTCGCTCGACAGCAGCAATATGGCTGCCGCCGATGATTGGCCTCAAAACAGCGCTTCAGAAACAGATGGGTGACGTCACATATACTACGTCCATTATTTATACAGTCTATGATTCAGACTGGATTAATATTATCAGAGGACATCTTTGTGTCCTGAAATGTGGTCGGTAATTTGCCCTGGAATTTTTACTTTTACAGACATGGTTGATTCAAAATGGATTTAAAATAGACGTCCTTCACAATTATTACAAATCACCAGAGGTCCCCAGGTAATACTAATCCTGTACTAATAGGGTTTATGGCTAAATTCTTTTGGATTGTTTTGACTTTTTCTTTACTAAAAGCAAATATTGAGCATCTACAGCAATTCAAAACGGACTGAATGGTCACTACCAGGAGAAACCATGAGTTAATCAGATTTGGTTTAACATGGCCCGTGAATAATAAACCCCACAGATACACTACCAGTCAAAAGTTTGTAAACACCTTCTTATTCAAAGGTTTGTATTAATTTAAATTATTGTTAACACTAGATTAATACTGGAGACATCAAAACTATGAAAGAACATATATGGAATTATTGAATAAACAAAAACGTGTTAAAGGTGACATATCACGCTTTTTTCATCAATATATATTGGTCTAAGAGGTCCCCAAAACATGTCTTTAAAGTTTATGCTCAAAAAAACACTTTGAAATCAGATTTTGGCATGCCTGAAAAACCCTCTTCTTCAGTCCTCCTCAGAACACTCTGTTTTCTCTCTGACCACGCCCCCTCAGGAAGTGGATGTGCCTCGGCTCTCCAGCACGTTGATCTAATGTTTACATTTTGGCTGAATATACACGGCTGCTCAGAGATCACGTTACTTCAACCCTCTGAATCTGATCCTGAATCTGATCCTGACGGAGAGGCGCCTGTAGCAGGACCTTTCTGAACCATTGGTCACGGATTTAGTGTTTCTTGTTGTTTTATTTATCAGTATGTAGACGTGTGTCTTGGTACACAGCTACAGCTATGAACATGTAGCTATGTGGGTATGCTTATTAGCGCTAGCACTTATCCATGACAAATAAAAATCATCCACTAGATCTTCAAATCTGCAGACGTGGGGAGTAAAACCGACCTCTGCCAGAAAGGCAGCAGGACCTTTTCTGAAGGATTGGTCACAGATTTAGTGTTTCTTGTTGTTTTATTTGTCAGTATGTAGACGTGTGTCTTGGTACACAGCTACAGCTACGACATGTAGCTATGTGGCTATGCTAACTAGCGCTAGCACTTATCAATGATAAATAAAAATCATCCACTAGATCTTCAAATCTGCAGACGTGGGGAGTAAAATCGACCTTTGTGTTTATTAAGACAGCCTACAACTAGCATGCCTCCCTCCTAAGCTCCTTGTTAGCACACATTTGTGCAGGTAATGAAAAACGGAGGAGGGATTCAGTATTATTTTATACAGTCTATGGGCTGAACAAGCTCCGAGCTCTGACTCCGTGACAGACCGGATATTGTTGTTACGTAACAAAAACACGGAAGTCTGAAACGGCTCGTTTCACACACATTTACAGAAAGGTGGAGAAATCAGAACAGGGGCAGAATGGATTTTTTTCATTCTCGGGGGGTTTGTAGACATGCCAGGGAAACATATTTCAGGTAGAGAACCATTAAAAAGTCCATTTTGCATGATATGTCACCTTTAAAAACGTCCTCCTGCTGCGGACGATCTGGACTCCAGCTGATACGGACGTGCTGGACTCCAGCGGCAACAGCTTCTACGACTCGTCTCATCACTATCACCTCTCTCTCTTACTCCCCTCTATCTGTCTTTCCAGACCCAACTCAGTCGAGGCATGATGGCTGTCTAACATGAGTCTGGTTCTGCTCGAGGTTTCTGCCTGTTAAAAGGAAGTTTTTCCTCACCACTGTAACTAGCTAAATACTGCGATGTGCAATGCTCATGATGGATTAAGGTGGGGTCAGACTGAGTCTTACCCTGTCTTGAAGTTGGGTCTCTGTTCATAATTTGACATAGTGTGGTCTAGACCTGCTATGTTTGTAAAAGCGTCTTGAGATAACGTTTGTTGTGATTTGGCGCTATACAAATAAAGATTGATTGATTGATTGATTGATAAATAAAGCAGAATATGTTTTATATTTTAGATTCTGTAAAGTAGCCCCCTTTTTCCTTCATGACAGCTTTGCACACTCTTGGTATTCTCTCAGTCTGCTTCATGAAGTGGTCTCCTGGAATGGTTTCTAATGAACATGAGCCTCGTCAAGAGTTCATTTGTAGAATGACTTGCCTTCTTAATGTGTTTGAGACCATCAGTTGTGTTGTTCAGAGGTAGGGTTAGTACACAATGGATAGCTCTATTTGACTACTGTTATAATCCAAATTAAGACAAAACCAGATTCTACATTGTACAATCTACAATGTTGAAAATAACTAAAATAAATACAAACCATTGAATGAGAAGCCAAACTTTTGACTGGTAGTGTATATCTGAGTGAACAACATCCCCCACATATTTAAAATGGAATAACAAATGAAAGCATTGAGAATGGTGCAGCAGACTGCAGCAGAGAGTAGTAGAGGTCTTGGCTCTTCATGCTGAAACCTTTTTTTATAGCTGAATTCCATCTATACGAGGCTCTGAGCCAAAACGTCTCAAATAAAAATGCACAGCCAGGTTATTTGAAAATCCATGTATGGCTATACGTCGACTCAAAGCAATGAAAATCATTAGGCTGCTCTGTGTGTTTGGAGGCGAACAGAACATAAATCTTGTTTGTGGTTTTAAACTGTGGCTGAAAACACTTTCTGTACACTGTGATTCTACAAATGCTATATTAGCTTGTATTGTGATAAAATAAGAGATCACAGGTAGAGTCCGTTAGCTCAAGTCATGAGGAGTTTCTTCTGCTTTTGGAAACAGTCTGCCTGATCTAAAATATGTGCAATCCTTAAAAAAATATAAATCAATGTCTCTGTGTCCCCTACAGAAGAAATCAATTTTTGTCATTATTGAATTATACTTCCTCGGATGGCTGTCAGGGCGACTTTGCATTTTTATATTTAAAATTAAATTCATTTGGATTTAGAGACAGTTTTCAAGTCTGCATTAACGCTATATAGTCAGTCTTACCAGGGTTTGATCTGTAGATCGAATTAATTTAACAAAATGTTCTTTATGATCCTGACTTTTAGATTCATTATTCAAATACATGCTGCACTGCACTGTGTCTGAAGCCATGACTCAGACGTAGGAGACAGCTTTAAAGTGCTGATTCTGTGAAAATCAATGTTTACTTTTATCTTTATTTTTCAAAGGATACCACTGTCACACATTAAGAAATATGCAGAACTACAGATGCAAACGTCCAATCAGTGTCAATGTAGTGTGCAGTTATTGAGATCATTCTGATTGCACACTGATGTGCAAAAGATGAGTGTAATCTGGATAGCTTATTTCTCGAATGGCACACAGTGTACGGGGGTGAATTCTTTCAGAACGCATCAATTTTGAAGATATTAAGACTACAAGTTTTTGATTGTGAGTAGCACAACTGACTAGATTGTTAGCATTATATTGGAAAATACAGTTTGGTTAGCATGCTAAATCAGCAGGCTACAGACTTTTTCATATTGAATCAATATGATGAAGGAGCGGAGCAGATGAGAGAAACTTCTACAAAGAAACTTAAACCATGAGCAGTGGTGATGATAGCAGCAGGGTTCAAAGTTGTGACATTAGTTTCTTTGTAAAGGTGTGTGAACCACAGAGCTCAGAGAAGAAGGAGAGCTGAATGAGGACAGGTTCATGTTCAATCCACCACAACAGGCCGAGAAGAATCCATCACCATGGAACGATCACTGACGAGGAATCACTGGGACTATTTTTAAAAACTGTAAACATAAATCATTTAAATCAATAAAATCATCTTTAATCAATGTTTTTAACAACGTGTTTGTATCTTAAGTTAGTAGCCGGGTAATAACCCTGTCTGGATTCTATTTCCCATAACCACCAGCAAACCATACATTATCCCTTACATATATGCTGATGAGTGGAAAAACTACACAGCATAAAGTAAAGACACAATTAATATGGAAAGTCCTGGCAGCAGACACTGATCAAGCATTTCACTTTTAGTTTTTGAGGCATAAGCGAAACAAAACCCAGCAGCTCAACATCAGCATCGAGCAACGTGTGCTAAACTTTACGGTGCCAGGAGCTGAGTGCTCTCTGTGAGCTGAGTGCAGTCTGAAACAGAGTCCCAGGAGATCCACTGCTGATCAGCAGCTCAGTACAACACACGCTGTCCTGGACAATTAGCATACCTAAAGGAAAAAGCACAAAAACAGGAAACAGAGACACAATGTTGTTAATTAATTCCCTGCTTCAAAATGTAAATATTCACTGAGGGTTAAGTTTTCACTTTATATATGCGAATGAAGATTTTTGATTTAAATTACATTCAATCTTTTTATAAAACCTAAAAAGAGATTATTTTAATGATTGTTCATGCAGATCCCGAGTGGAAACCAGAAACTGTTCAGCTCCAGCCTTAATGAGCTGCTTTACATCCAGAGACCACATCGTCTGTGCCAGGAAACAAAATGTCCAGACCTCCAGTCTGCTCCAACAAATCTGTAACTTCAGTACTCATATAATCTGCACATATAATCCTGACTCTACGCAGGAACATGGAGGTAGACTTGCAGGTACATTTGGGCCAAACAACCCACGCATGGAGCTTTTGTTGGAAGACAGAATAAACGACAAGTCATCCTCCTCCCTCAGTCGCTGCTGTCAAGATGTCTTTGATCAACGCTTGTAACTTTGAAGTGTTTGAAGAAACGGCGCCACCAGAAATACCAGACGACTGTGGCTCTGAAAGACGGATGAGGATATTCACTTTATGTTTGTCACCTTTAAGTTTGGGTCAAAGTGGAAGACTGAGGATTGAAGAGATTCTGAGCGGAGGGGCAAAGAGGCTTTAAGAAATGATCCCTGCTCTCCTTTGAGTTTGGAACTGAAAATACATATAGAGGTAAATAAATATATGAACCAACAAACGTATATTTTTGTTCAATCAATCAATCAATCAATCGACCAATCAATCGATCAATCGATCAATCGATCAATCGATCAATCAATCAATCAATCAATCAATCAATCAATCAATCAATCAATCAATCTTTATTTATAAAGCACCAAATCCAAACAAATGTTCTCCTCAGACTCTTTCCAAACAGAGCAGGTCTAGACCGTACTCTATGTTCTATTATTAACAAAGACCCAACATCAAGACAGGATCAGATCCAGTCTCATCTTACAGACAGGACTCAGTCTGATCTCATCTTAATCCACCATGAGCAGAGCACTTTGCAGCATTTAGCAAGTTACAGTGGCAAGGACAAACTTCCTTTAACAGGCAGAAACCTCCAGCAGGACCAGACTCATGTTAGACACACATCTGCTGAGACTGTGTTGGAGAGAGGGATAGAGGGAGATGAAGAGAGAGAGAGATGATAGTGGTGAGACAGATAGTAGTAGTTGTAGCAGCTGGAGTCTGGCACGTCCACAGCAGCAGAGATCCAGAGGAACCTACGAGACAAGGGAGCTCAGGGACTCCAGAAAGGTCTACGGTTAGTAACTTTAATGGGACAGGAAGAGTTAAAGTAAGAGACAGGCAGAGAGAGGAGAGAGAGGGAAAGACAGGATCCCAGTGTGTCAGTCTAAGCCAATAGCAGCATAACTAAGAGCTGGTCCAAGCCTGATCCAGCTCTAACTATAAGCTTTATCAAAAAGGAAAGTTTGAAGCCTACTCTTAAAAGTAGAGAGGGTGTCTGCCTCCTTTACTCTGACTGGTAGATGATTCCAAAGGAGAGGGGCCTGATAACTGAAGGTTCTACCTCCCATACAACTTTTAGAGACTTTAGGTACGACCAGCAGGCCTGCATGTTGAGAGTGTAGTGTTCTAGAGGGGTAATAGGGCACTATGAGCTCTTTAAGATACTCTACCTTGTTCTAGTCGCTGATACAGATCCCCATACTGTAGGCGAGCCCAGTTTGGCAGAAGCTTTGTCCCATCGGCCATTGCACTGCTAAATAAAATGCCATTGTAATGTGTCCGGTGTGTTATATGTGTCCGGTGTGCATATATGTGTACGGTGTGTTTATAGGTGTACGATGTGCATATAAGTGTCCAGTGTGTACATATGTGAGATGAGGTGTACCATTGTTGTGAGGCTGGGTGGATGTTTATTGTTTATTGTGTTCATACTGTGAAGTAAACTGAGACAGTGGTTCAACTTGCTCTGCCACTGTGCACTGAAGTCCAGTTAAATCTCTAAAGCACAAAACACAACTGTTTTCATAAAGAATGAGACCCCTTGTTTGGTTTATCTTACGTTTAGTTTTTTTACTCTGACCGCCTTACTCCGGCATAAGGTAACTTTAAAGTCATACAAATTTGCGACTTTAATCATGGAATATTTCTCCTTTCTAATTTTCATTTTTTTAACATTTGCCTTAATACGCCATCGTACTTTTTCAGGCTCAGCTTATGATCTAATAAATCGGAGGCATCATTTGACCCTAGATCTGCCCCTAAAGGAGACACTGTGCACCTTCTACTCCATCCAACCAAGACAGGTAGGTAGAAAAGGTAATATACTACATATAGAAAAACCAAGGTGTCGCAGAACAAACAATGAGCTCCCTTGTCTCGTAGGTTCCTCTGGATCTCTGCTGCTGTGGACGTGCCAGACTCCAGCTGCTACAACTACTACTATCCATCTCACCACTATCATCTCTCTCTCTCTTCATCTCCCTCTACCCCTCTCTCCAACACAGTCTCAGCAGATGTGTGTCTAGATGGGACTGGATCTGATCCTGTCTTGATGTTGGGTCTTTGTTAATAATAGAACATAGAGTACGGTCTAGACCTGCTCTGTTTGGAAAGAGTCTGAGGAGAACATTTGTTGTGATTTATAAATAAAGATTGATTGATAATGTTACATCTTTTCCGTACGTGTTATTGTTGCAGTTAGCAGTGAGGCAGGAGAACACTCTTCATCAGAATATTTTTCTTTATTATTATTTGTTTATAAAGAACATTTCAACAACAAGGCAACTCAAAGAGTTTAACACAACATGAAGAGAATCGAAAACAGACTGAAATACAAACTTTAAAAATCACTTCTTATTAACAACATGTGATTTGATTGAACAACATCAAGCTCTCCCTCCTGATCCGACATGTCCCCCGTCTCTATGAGGACTCAGCAGGTGTCGGTTCTCTTCATGCAAATGAAAGGTCTTGAAGTACTGCAGACGCCGTTGGTCCAGCCCGCTGCAAGACAAATGTCCAGCCATTATTACGAACCCTCTACTTTACAGGGTCAGTATGAAGACCTTTACAGGGTCAGAATGAAGACCTTTACAGGGTCAGTATAAAGACCTTTACAGGGTCAGTATGAAGACCTTTACAGGGTCAGTATAAAGACCTTTACAGGGTCAGTATGAAGACCTTTACAGGGTCAGTATGAAGACCTTTACAGGGTCAGTATAAAGACCTTTACAGGGTCAGTATGAAGACCTTTACAGGGTCAGTATGAAGACCTTTACAGGGTCAGTATGAAGACCTTTACAGGGTCAGTATGAAGACCTTTACAGGGTCAGTATAAAGACCTTACAGAGTCAGTATGAAGACCTTTACAGGGTCAGTATGAAGACCTTTACAGGGTCAGTATGAAGACCTTTACAGGGTCAGTATAAAGACCTTTACAGGGTCAGTATAAAGACCTTTACAGGGTCAGTATGAAGACCTTTACAGGGTCAGTATAAAGACCTTTACAGGGTCAGTATGAAGACCTTTACAGGGTCAGTATGAAGACCTTTACAGGGTCAGTATAAAGACCTTTACAGGGTCAGTATGAAGACCTTTACAGGGTCAGTATGAAGACCTTTACAGGGTCAGTATGAAGACCTTTACAGGGTCAGTATGAAGACCTTTACAGGGTCAGTATAAAGACCTTACAGAGTCAGTATGAAGACCTTTACAGGGTCAGTATGAAGACCTTTACAGGGTCAGTATGAAGACCTTTACAGGGTCAGTATGAAGACCTTTGCAGGGTCAGTATGGAGACCTTTACAGGGTCAGTATGAAGACCTTTACAGGATCAGTATGAAGACCTTTACAGGGTCAGTATGAAGACCTTTACAGGGTCAGTATGAAGACCTTTGCAGGGTCAGTATGAAGACCTTTACAGGGTCAGTATGAAGACCTTTGCAGGGTCAGTATGAAGACCATTACAGGGTCAGTATAATGACCTTTACAGGGTCAGTATGAAGACCTTTACAGGGTCAGTATGAAGACCTTTACAGGGTCAGTATAAAGACCTTTACAGGGTCAGTATGAAGACCTTTACAGGATCAGTATAAAGACCTTTACAGGGTCAGTATGAAAACCTTTACAGGATCAGTATGAAGACCTTTACAGGGTCAGAATGAAGACCTTTACAGGGTCAGTATGAAGACCTTTACAGGGTCAGTATGAAGACCTTTACAGGGTCAGTATGAAGACCTTTACAGGGTCAGTATGAAGACCTTTACAGGGTCAGTATGAAGTTGATCGTTTTTGAGCCCAAACTAAAGATGTGAGTCGTACTCTAACATCCTGAATCATCATGTTTCATGAAAACAGTTTTCGAGTGGAAGTGTTGTGACTCACCTCTGGACTGCAGGTAGACGCACGGGTAGCTGGTGGCGCTGTTCAGTGAGGAGTAGCTGAAGTAGGTGAAGCGGCTCTGGTCCAGCCACCTCCAGGTCTGCATGAGGACACACAGAGAGGTTAACACCCGGCACACGTCTCAAAGGTTGACCTTCAGCGGTCAGACACACAGACACAGGTTTCTTATTAAAACGAGTGGAGCTCTCTAACCTGGAAGTAGAACCCTCCGACCCAGGCCGTGCTGGCTCCTGCTTGTCTGATGAGCGACTGCAGGAAACTGTATTCAAACACATCGTGGAAAGTAGCCAACGAGGCTCCCTGCCTGGCACAGTGGGCCTGAAGGACACACACACACATGCTTTCCAAACCTTCCTTTTTTATGTCACTTTCTTACCAATGAAGCATTGATGACGTTAGCTTACCTCAGCACCGCTCCAGGACAAAGAGCTCATGTATAAATAGCAGCCGGTCTTGTATCGGACCCAACCGGAGGGACAGACGAACATACGATCTGAGAGAGACGAGCAGATCGTCACTGATCAAGAGGACACAGAGTCACAGAGTCAACGCACAAACTGAATACAAGAAGAAAGGAAACCTGTATCTGGTGCACCCTGGGCTGCTGCAGCAAACATGGCCGCTTCCTCTTCTGAAAGGAGAGAGAGAGAGAGAGAGAGAGAGAGAGAGAGAGAGAGAGAGACAGAGAGAGAGAGAGACGTTCAGAGTTGATAGGAGACTGACGATGAGGAGACTCATTACTACAGCTAGCTTAACTTCTTACCTTCAGGGAAAGGAACTTCATCTTCAAGCACTGAGACAGAAACAGAAAACACAAGCTCAGTAAGGCACACGCACACACACACACACACACACACACACACACACACACACACACACACACACACACACACACACACACACAGAGTACAACAGGTGTTTTCTGTGTGAGAGAAACTTACACTGTTTCTCCTCCTGCAGCTCCGGCACTACATCTGCAACACCTGCAGTCTCTGCAACTTCTGCAGCATCTGCAACCTTTGCAACATCTGTAAAACATGCAACAACTTCAGTGTATGCAACAACCTCAACGTCTGCACAGACTTGTAGCAGTCTGTGTTCACACTCAGAGTTTTCCAGAAGCGAACCGTTACACTTCCTGCTTCATGAATGTGTGTGTTAGGGCCTCAGTGTACTCGTTCTTCATCGACCAACAAGGTGTGAAAATATCAAAACAAACTGACCTGCTGCCGCCGAGAGAACGAGAAGAGAGAGGAGCAGGAGAGCCTTCATGATGAAGATGTGGAGGATGATGAAGAGTGATGAAGGTGACTGAAGAGAGAGAGAGAGAGAGAGAGAGAGAAGCAGTCTTACCTGTGAGGTGAATATCAGCTGATGCTTGAGTATCAGGTGAGTGATGAAGAGGAGGCTGTCCTGCTCTTTATATACACACACCTGGACATGAACTTTGACCTGCGGCTGAACGAGAGTGTGTTTGTGTCCAAAACAAGGTGACCCAGTTTGAGGCCAATAAGGAAGCACTGATAGACCTGATTTATCGCTGATGTGAAAATATGGAGCTCATGAATGTTTACGATGGATGTGAGCAGACTCTGACCTCTGATAATAACAACAATAATAACTGATAGGATTTTTATGGCACTTTTAAAGTGGCTTTACAGAAAAATAAAAATAAGAGTAAAGTTTGGGGATGGCCCCTTCCTGTTCCAACATGACTGAGCACCAGAGCACAAAGCAGGGTCCATGAAGACATGGTGAGAGAGTTTGGTGTGGATGGACTTGTCTGGCCTGTACAGAGTCCTGACCCCAACAGATAGAACACCTTTGGGATGAATTAGAGCGGAGACTGAGAGCCAGGCCTTCCCGTCCAACATCAGTGTGTGACCTCACAAATGTGCTCCTGGAAGAATGGTCAAAAATTCCCATAAACACTCCTAAACCTTGTGGAAAGCCTTCCCAGTAGAGTTGAAGCTGTTATAGCTGCAAAGGGTGGACCGACGTCATATTAACCTCTATGGATTAAGAATGGGAGGTCACTTAAGTTCATATGCGAGTCATGGCAGGTGAACCAATACTTTTGGCAATTTTGTAACGTAATGAGATGTATCATAACTTGATGTATTGTATCGGGACGTATCGTATATTGGGACGTTTCTTAACCTCACGTATTACGATCCATCAAACCTTTTTATATCCTATTATTTTGTTTCACTTCTCAGGGTGTTGTATCTTATCGTATTGATTTAATCGCAACATATAGTATTGTATCGTATCATATCGTATCCCATCATAACATATTGTATCCCAGGGGCATTGCTAGGCATAAAGCTCTACTAGGGCACAGGCCCCTTACTATATCCCCTTCCTCACACACACACACACACACATTTTTTGGGCAGGGAGATCCAGAGTTTTTTTTCCAGTTAGTGAAAACAGTTCTCACAAATGTGTCATGTGTCATGAGTTTACCAAACATCCTACATGAGACACAAAAAGACCCCCGGAGAAAAAGCATTTTCCTCTCCAAATTCAAAGTATTTTCCTCCAGGCTCAAGGGGCCAAGTCTGGTCTCAAGCGTCCAAGAATAAGGTCAACCTATTGTTCAGTATGTTCAAGTTCATTGTTGTGCAGACATAATTTTGGAAAAAATAAAATGGTTCCTTTTGGTGCGAAAGACTGTGTAGAACTACTTCTTTCCCCCTCAAAATAATACTCATGAATCGTTAGGAGAATTGATAAATAATTGGATTGATAAGTAGAATCGACAATGGCATTGATAAAATCTTATCAATTCCAACCCCAACATTGTATCGTATTGTATCATATCATATCGTATTGTATCGTATCCTATTGAACCGTATTGTATGGTATCATATCATATTGTATCGTATCCTATTGAACCATATTGTATTGAATCAATTAGCATTGTATCGTATTGCATTGTATTGTATCAAGTCGTATCCTATCATATCCTATTGTATTGTATCATATCATATTGTTTCTTATTGAACCGTATTGTACTGTATCAAGTGTATCGTATCGTATCAAGACGTATTGTATCGTATTGCATTGCATTGTATCGTATTTCTACACATTGTATTGTAATGTATCATATGTATCGCATTGCATTGTATCCCATCATATTGCATCCCATCGCATTGTACTGAATCATATTGTATCATATCGCATCGTATGGTATGGTATCATATTGCATCATATCGTATGGTATGGTATAGTACGGTATGGTATCATATCACATAGCATCATATGGTATGGTATGGTATGGTATGGTATGGTATGGTATGGTATGGTATGGTATCACATCGCATCATATGGTATGGTATGGTATGGTATGGTATGGTATTGTATTGTATCGTATCGCATCGTATGGTATGGTATGGCATGGTATTGTATTGTATCGTATCGCATCGTATGGTATGGTATGGTATGGTATGGTATCGCATGGCATGGCATGGCATGGTATGGTATGATATGGTATTGTATTGTATTGTATCATATCGCATCGTATGGTATGGTATGGTATCATATTGCATCATATCGTATGGTATGGTATAGTACGGTATGGTATCATATCGCATAGCATCATATGGTATGGTATGGTATGGTAAGGTATTGCATCGCATCATATGGTATGGTATTGTATTGTATGGTATGGTATGGTATGGTATCGCATCACATCATATGGTATGGTATGGTATTGCATGGTATGGTATGGTATGGTATTGTATTGTATCGTATCGCATCGTATGTTATGGTATGGTATTGTATGGTATGGCATGGTATTGTATTGTATTGTATCGTATCGCATCGTATGGTATGGTATGGTATGGTATGGTATGGTATGGTATCGCATGGCATGGCATGGCATGGCATGGTATGATATGGTATTGTATTGTATTGTATCATATCGCATCGTATGGTATGGTATCATATTGCATCATATCGTATGGTATGGTATAGTACGGTATGGTATCATATCGCATAGCATCATATGGTATGGTATGGTATGGTATGGTATGGTATGGTATGGTATTGTATGGTATTGTATCGCATAGCATCATATGGTATGGTATGGTATGGTATGGTATGGTATGGTATGGTATTGTATCGCATCGCATCATATGGTATGGTATGGTATTGTATGGTATGGCATGGTATTGTATTGTATCGTATCGCATCGTATGGTATGGTATGGTATGGTATTGTATCGTCTCGCATGGCATAGCATGGCATGGTATGGTATAATATAGTATTGTATCGTATCGCATCGTATGGTATGGTATTGTATCGTATCGCATGGCATGGCATGGCATGGTACGGTATTGTATTATATCGCATGGCATGGCATGGTATGTTATTGTATTGTATCGAATCGCATGGCATGGCATGGTATGGTATGGTATGGTATGGTATTGTATCGTATCGCATGGCATGGCATGGTATGGTATTGTATCGTATCGCATGGCATGGCATGGTATGGTATGGTATGGTATCGCATGGCATGGCATGGCATGGTATGGTATTGTATCGTATCGCATGGCATGGCATGGTATGGTATGGTATGGTATCGTATCGCATGGCATGGCATGGCATGGTATGGTATTGTATCGTATCGCATGGCATGGCATGGTATGGTATGGTATCGTATCGCATGGCATGGCATGGCATGGTATGGTATTGTATCGTATCGCATGGCATGGCATGGTATGGTATTGTATCGTATCGCATGGCATGGTATGGCATGGTATGGTATTGTATCGTATCGCATGGCATGGCATGGTATGGTATTGTATTGTATCGTATCGCATGGCATGGTATGGCATGGTATGGTATTGTATCGTATCGCATGGCATGGCATGGCATGGTATGGTATTGTATTGTATCGCATGGCATGGCATGGTATTGTGTTGTATCGTATCATATCGCATGGCATCGTATGGTATGGTATGGTATGGTATGATAATGGAACGTACGTGGGTGTGTGTGTGCGTGTGGGTGTGTGTGTGCGTGTGTATGGGCACTTGCGTGCGTGTGTTTATGTGAGACCTTGGCCTCCATTAGTGGTTGATATAAATGTTATCACAGTGATAAGGAGATCTGATGTTATCAGGATTCAATGAATTGTTGTGTTGTTGGTGAAAACATGTTTGAGCACTCACATGTTTCAAATGTCTCTGAGAACAGTGTGGAGAGATAGAAGGTCATCGGGCTGAGTGACGGCCCAGTTTGACCACTCTGGGCCACCGTAGACTGTGAGTTTATGGAGTAAACCTTTCTTTAATGACATGACTGAATGTGGTGATCATTTAAACTTCATACTTCATAAACAAACTGACCGGCTTCACTTGACCCTGCAGGACGACATGTTTTATTAATGCTTCGGTACCCTGATTTAACTTCCATCGGTCTGTGATCATCCTTCATCAAACAATCCTCTGATCACACTCATAATAATACTAACTCAAAGAGTCAGGTGGACCACGACTCCTACAGAGTCTAAAGGAAGCTAGCTAACAGGCTGTCAGACCGAACCTGAGCCACTGACCCAGATACACGAAGGGTTAAAAATGAAAGGATGAAACTAAAAGCTGAACAAAAGAGGAGAATTTAACCCTGACTTACATCCTGTGTGTTATCAGCTCTGATAGAGATTATTAAATCATTAAACAAACCCTCCCTCGGGCCTCGGAGTCTGACATGACCTCTGTTTGTTCACTTCTTCAAACCAGGACTCAGTCTGATCTCAGCACTTTGCAGCGTTTAGCAAGTTACAGTGGCAAGGACAAACTTCCTTTAACAGGCAGAGACCTCCAGCAGGACCAGACTCATGTTAGACACACATCTGCTGAGACAGTGTTGGAGAGAGGGATAGAGGGGGATGAAGAGAGAGAGAGATGATAGTGGTGAGATGGATAGTAGTAGTTGTAGCAGCTGGAGTCTGGCACGTCCACAGCAGCAGAGATCCAGAGGAACCTACGAGACAAGGGAGCTCAGGGACTCCAGAAAGGTTTAATGGGACAGGAAGAGCTAACATGGGAGAAGTGGTTGGTATTATAAGAATATTTCAGCTATAATCAATATTATTTACTTTGTATTCTACATGTTGATGATTTGCCTACTTATAAACCTGAGTGGAGCATTTGGTCAGGTCTATCAGTGCTTCCTTATTGGCCTCAAACTGGGTCACGTTGTTTTTGGCACAAACACACTGTTGTTCAGCCGCAGGTCAATGTTCATGTCCAGGAGTGTGTATATAAAGAGCAGGACAGCTTCCTCTTCATCACTCACCTGATACTCAAGCATCAGCTGATATTCACCTCACAGGTAAGACTGCTTCTCTCTCTCTCTCTCTCTCTCTCTCTCTGTCTCTCTCTCTCTCTCTCTGTATTATCATGTCCTCTAACAGACTGTCTGACTCCCAGCAGGCCTTCAGTCACCTTCAGTCACTCTTCATCATCCTCCACATCTTCATCATGAAGGCTCTCCTGCTCCTCTCTCTTCTCGTTCTCTCGGCAGCAGCAGGTCAGTTTGTTTTGATATTTTCACACCTTGTTGGTCGATCAAGAACGAGTACGCTGAGGCCCTAACACACACATTCATGAAGCAGGAAGTGTAACGGTTCGCTTCTGGAGAACTCTGAGTGTGAACACAGACTTCTACAAGTCTGTGCAGACGTTGAAGTTGTTGCAGACATTGCAGATGTTGCAGACGTAGCAGCTGTTGCAGATGTTGCAGACACTGAAGTTGTTGCATGTTTTACAGATGTTGCAAAGGTTGCAGATGCTGCAGAAGTTGCAGACGCTGCAGGTGTTGCAGATGTAGTGCCCGAGCTGCAGGAGGAGAAACAGTGTAAGTTTCTCTCACACAGAAAACACCTGTTGTACTCTGTGTGTGTGTGTGTGTGTGTGTGTGTGTGTGTGTGTGTGTGTGTGTGTGTGTGTGTGTGTGTGTGTGTGTTTATGTGTGTGTGTGTGTGTGTGTGTGCCTTACTGAGCTTGTGTTTTCTGTTTCTGTCTCAGTGCTTGAAGATGAAGTTCCTTTCCCTGAAGGTAAGAAGTTAAGCTAGCTGTAGTAATGAGTCTCCTCATCGTGAGTCTCCTATCAGCTCTGAATGTCTCTCTCTCTCTCTCTCTCTCTCTCTCTCTCTCTCTCTCTCTCTCTCTCTCTCTCTCTCAGTTCAGAAGAGGAAGCGGCCATGTTTGCTGCAGCAGCCCAGGATGCACCAGATACAGGTTTCCTTTCTTCTTGTATTCAGTTTGTGCGTTGACTCTGTGACTCTGCGTCCTCTCGCTCAGTGATGATCTGCTCGTCTCTCTCAGATCGTATGTTCGTCTGTCCCTCCGGTTGGGTCCGATACAAGACCGGCTGCTATTTATACATGAGCTCTTTGTCCTGGAGCGGTGCTGAGGTAAGCTAACGTCATCAATGCTTCATTGGTAAGAAAGTGACAGAAAAAAGGAAGGTTAAGAAAGCATGTGTGTGTGTGTCCTTCAGACCCACTGTGCCAGGCAGGGAGCCTCGTTGGCTACTTTCCACGATGTGTTTGAATACAGTTTCCTGCAGTCGCTCATCAGACAAGCAGGAGG
This sequence comes from Notolabrus celidotus, assembly GCF_009762535.1. Taxonomy (NCBI): domain Eukaryota; kingdom Metazoa; phylum Chordata; class Actinopteri; order Labriformes; family Labridae; genus Notolabrus; species Notolabrus celidotus. The sequence continues at coordinate 3,048,450 of NC_048289.1, forward strand.
CAGCACGGCCTGGACCGGAGGGTTCTACTTCCAGGTTAGAGAGCTCCACTCGTTTTTAAAAGACAACTGTGTCTGTGTGTCTGACCGCTGAAGGTCAACCTTTGAGACGTGTGCCGGGTGTTAAACTCTCTGTGTGTCCTCGTGCAGACCTGGAGGTGGCTGGACCAGAGCCGCTTCACCTACTTCAGCTACTCCTCTCTGAACAGCGCCACCAGCTACCCGTGCGTCTACCTGCAGTCCAGAGGTGAGTCACAACACCTCCACTCAAACACAGTTTTCATGAAACATGATGATTCAGGATGTCAGAGTACGACTCACATCTTTAGTTTGGGCTCAAAAACGATCAACTTCAAACTGACCCTGTAAAGGTCTTCATACTGACCCTGCAAAGGTCTTCATACTGCCCTGTAAAGGTCTTCATACTGACCCTGTAAAGGTCTTCATACTGACCCTGTAAATGTCTTCATACTGACCCTGTAAAGGTCTTCATACTGACCCTGTAAAGGTCTTCATACTGACCCTGTAAAGGTCTTCATACTGACCCTGTAAAGGTCTTTATACTGACCCTGTAAAGGTCTTCATACTGACCCTGTAAAGGTCTTCATACTGACCCTGTAAATGTCTTCATACTGACCCTGTAAAGGTCTTCATACTGACCCTGTAAAGGTCTTCATACTGACCCTGTAAAGGTCTTCATACTGACCCTGTAAAGGTCTTTATACTGACCCTGTAAAGGTCTTCATACTGACCCTGTAAAGGTCTTTATACTGACCCTGTAAAGGTCTTCATACTGACCCTGTAAAGGTCTTCATACTGACCCTGTAAAGGTCTTTATACTGACCCTGTAAAGGTCTTCATACTGACCCTGTAAAGGTCTTTATACTGACCCTGTAAAGGTCTTCATACTGACCCTGTAAAGGTCTTCATACTGACCCTGTAAAGTAGAGGGTTTGTAATAATGGCTGGACATTTGTCTTGCAGCGGGCTGGACCAACGGCGTCTGCAGTACTTCAAGACCTTTCATTTGCATGAAGAGAACCGACACCTGCTGAGTCCTCATAGAGAAGGGGGACATGTGGGATCAGGAGGGAGAGCTTGATGTTGTTCAATCAAATCACATGTTGTTAATAAGAAGTGATTTTTAAAGTTTGTATTTCAGTCTGTTTTCGATTCTCTTCATGTTGTGTTAAAACTTTGAGTTGCCTTGTTGTTGAAATGTTCTTTATAAACAAATAATAAAGAGAAATATTCTGATGAAGAGTGTTCTCCTGCCTTACTGCTAACTGCAACAATAACACGTACGGAAAATATGTAACATTATCAATCAATCTTTATTTATAAATCACAACAAATGTTCTCCTCAGACTCTTTCCAAACAGAGCAGGTCTAGACCGTACTCTATGTTCTATTATTAACAAAGACCCAACATCAAGACAGGATCAGATCCAGTCCCATCTTACAGACAGGACTCCGTCTGATCTCATCTTAATCCACCATGAGCAGAGCACTTTGCAGCATTTAGCAAGTTACAAATTTGTTTGTTTTTTGTTTCAAAGTTACCAAAAGTCAGGGTAAGATGGTCAAAATCTAAATATAAGATAAACCAAACAAGGGGTCTCATACTCAGTTTTGTGCTTTAGAGATTTAACAGGACTTCAGTGCACAGTGGCAGAGTAAGTTGAACCACTGTCTCAGTTTACTTAACAGCATTCAGATTACTTTGGCCCACAGACACAATTTTGAGCTGCCCAGCTCAGAAAACCTTGAGTCAAACGCTTCAGTTGGGTTTATAAGTTGGCAAATCATCAACATGTGTAATACAATGTAAATATAAATAACATGAATTGTAGATAAATCTTTTTTTATAAATGTGGTTTGTATTCATAAAAATAGTTCAATACACATCCTGTCTCAGAGCGATGCAGAAAAACTAGTCCATGCATTTGTTACCTCCAGGTTAGATTACTGTAACTCCCTTTCATCAGGCTGCACTTATAAATCTCTAAAGACTATTCAGCCGGTCCAAAACACTGCTGCTCGAGTACTGACTAGAACGAGGAAGAGTATCTTAAAGAGCTCATCGTGCCCTATTACCCCTCTAGAACAATACGCTCCCAACATGCAGGCCTGCTCATCGTACCGAAAGTCTCTAAAAGTAGTATGGGAGGTAGAGCCTTCAGTTATCAGGCCCCTCTCCTTTGGAATCATCTACTAGTCAGAGTCAAGGAGGCAGACACCCTCTCCACTTTTAAGAGTAGGCTTCAAACTTTCCTTTTTGATAAAGCTTATAGTTAAAGCTGGATCAGGCTTGGACCAGCTCTTAGTTATGCTGCTATAGGCTTAGACCATAGACTGTATAAAATATGGACGTAGTATCCGTGACGTCACCCATCTGTTCCTGAGAGCTGTTTTGAAGCAAATCGACGGCAGCAGCCATATTGGTAATGCGGAACTCAACTAGGCAGAGTGTGACGTAGTGTGAGCCTCTTAGCCAATGGCTGTGTGTTCCCGACCGGGAGTCACGTCAGTCATGTCCTTATTTGGGCAAAACTCATAATCTTAATATCTTCTTAACCGTCACGTTAGAAAAAAATTCACCCCCCGTACAGTGTGTGCCATTAGAGAGATTAGCTTCATAGGGCCAAGCCGTTTTTTGAACCAGGCTGTCAACATGTTTATTAATGCTGCAAAGATCGTCTTTTTCCCATTCATATCTATGTGGTTTCCGGTGTTTCTGCAGCCAGCCTCAAGCGGATTTTCGATGTATTGCAGTTTATATCACTTCCGCATTGGCTTCATCGTTTGAGACCGGAGTTTGCCGCTTGGCTTAGACTGACACACTGGTATCCTGTCCTTCCCTCTCTCTCCTCTCTCTGCCTGTCTCTTACTTTACCTCTCCAGATGGAACTGGATCTTATCCTGTCTTGATGTTGGGTCTTTGTTGATAATAGAACATAGAGTATGGTCTAGACCTGCTCTGTTTGGAAAGAGTCTGAGGATAGTGTCTGTTGTGATTTGGTGCTTTATAAATAAAGATTGATTGATGTTCTTCTCTTGAACAGAGTCAGGTTGACATGATAAGGGCTTCCTTAATTTATGGTTAAATAAACAAATTACATGACAAACAAATGTGCACAGTTTCCCAGAAACAGGGCGCGACTCTTCTCACCCCGATGACTAACACAGAAATGAAAATAATCAATAAAGAAATCATGAGAATCAGGACTTTTGAGAAAGATTTAATCATGCTCCCTCACACCAGACTGTTTTTCTAAAGTCTGTCTGAGTATCCTCCCTTCAGATTGTGACAGCAGCTCCTTTAAGAGCTGGGGAGAGTGAGTGGGAGCTTGTTTCACCCCACTGAAAGTCTTGTTTACCTTCACAGTTCTAACCCTGCTTGTCTCCAGGATTACCTTATCTTTCGACTTCATGTGCCAGCCTGAATAATCGCGTCCCTGACATCACCCTCTCTGACTCAGGAGCTCCCAAGGGTACGATCTTATCTGCGTTTCTTTGCTCAGTGCACAGCTGACTGCTGGCAAACACACGAGTCTAATGATCTCCAAATATTGTCTGTCCTTGGATTAGCGAAACGGCAGTGATCAGACATATAGAATCGACCCCCCGGGGATGGACAACGTTTTTCTGAACTGAACCTAAGGACGAGGTCAAGGGACTCAGCTGGACTGCAGAGACCAGGTATTGAGGACCTGAAACAGAAGGTTATGATTGTATTATAATATTATGTGTCTATCTTTTTGTTCTTGGATATGAGACCTAGAGCCAGGGGATATATATGAAAATATGAAAAGTGATCTACTTTTATCTTCAAACTTTCTGGCTCAGGCTTGGACCAGCTCTTAGTTATGCTGCTATAGACTTAGACTGACACACTGAGATACCCTCTCTCTCCTTTTCCCCCCACTATCTCTAACTTTAACTCTTCCTGTCCCATTAAAGTAACTAACCTTAGACCTTTCTGGAGTCCCTGAGCTCCCTTGTCTCGTAGGTTCCTCTGGATCTCTGCTGTTGTGGACATGCCAGACTCCAGCTGCTACAACTACTACTATCAGTCTCACCACTATCATCCCTCTCTCTCTTCATCTCCCTCTATCCCTCTTTCTAACCCCAACACAGTCAAGGCAGATGTCTGACTAACATGAGTCTGGTCCTGCTGGAGGTTTCTGCCTGTTAAACAGAGTTTGCCCATGTCGCTGTAACTAGCTAAAAGCTGCAAAGTGCTTTAGACGACCTGCTGCTGTGGATGTGCCAGACTCCAGCTGCTACAACTACTACTATCCGTCTCACGACTATCATCTCTCTCTTTCTTCATCTCCCTCTATCCCTCTCTCCAACACGGTCTCAGCAGATGTGTGTCTAACATGAGTCTGGAGTCAGGAAGTTTGTCCTTGCCACTGTAACTTGCTAAATGCTGCAAAGTGTTCTGCTCATGGTGGATTAAGATGAGATCAGACTGACATCGGACTTCCACCAGGACCTCCGGACAGCTGGAGTCGTGTGACCGAGGTTTTCCCACAGTAATCACTGAATCAAGGATTCTCCTCCTCCTCTCCTCATGTTGTCTTTCTGGTCCTCTGAAAACCTCTGACCTGTTGACTCCAGGCCTGGCTCCGCTCATCATGACGGTTTGTTGTTGTAGTTAAGTGAAATACCATCTGAGTCCTGTCTGTAAGATGGGACTGGATCTTACCCTGTCTTGATGTTGGGTCTTTGTTAATAATAGAACATAGAGTACAGTCTAGACCTGCTCTGTTTGGAAAGAGTCTTCGTTGGGAGTTGGTGCTATATAAGCTGCAGGTGACTTTCTGTTTAGTTTTTGTTTTTAAACCTTGTTAGTAAGAAGAATTAGGCAGATCTGTCAGCATCTACTAAGGTTTTATTTTCTTCTAGTGTTGCTTGGGGTAACAAAGTAACAAAGTCCAATGCAGAAGAAACCTCATTCTCATGGCCCTGTGAATTCAGGTCCACCAACCACAGCATACCTCACCACATCTTGCAAATGACACCACAAATCTTCCAGAAATAATCCACACTGTGGTGCGAGGACACACGATGTATTTACCTACCTCACTGGAATTCACTCGTGTGTGCAAAAATGGCTTTGAAACGGCAGAGAGGAAAAATTGTAAGCCTGGTAATTCATTCAGCAGTCCTCATATGCATACACACATTTTGCTTTGAATTAGAAAAAAGTTTTTTTCTTCCAGAACTTTAAGAAACATAAGCCTGAGTTGTTTACGAGTGAGGAGAGCATGCACTGAGAACCAGAGCAAAAATATTAAATGAGTAAACATCACAGATTGTGACAAAGATTGAGCAATTAAGGGCAACAAAATTGGCTCTGAAGAGAGTGAAAAACAAACCAGAGAAAGTATATCTTTCTGAAAGCAGACGTATTTCAGAAGATCAAAGTCACGTAGCGTCAACAAAAGTCCAATTTAACAGCGATTGTTCTGCACAGAGTGAATAACTCTTGTTCTTGTTCACTGAACTGACAAAAGTCTTCCTGCTGCGTTACAGAGCATGAGCAGTGTGAGGAATCTTTCAGTGTGTATCATGCAATTTGAGTCTTCATCTTTTTAGGTTGATTCTTTTTAGGATATATACAAAGTAGAAGTTCAGTCTGTAACTGAGGATCTCAATGTGTCAGCTTGTATGCCATTAAAATGCCTGCTATGTAGCTTGGAGAAAGTCTGTGGAGAGCTTTAATATGGGGCCCGGTTGTAAAGTTGTGTAAACCGAAAATATCAGCACCATTTCTCCACATTTAACTCCAAAACGTCATAAAAATGTAGAGTACATTTTTAAAAGTCACTTTTTTAAATCACATTTTGAGGAATATTTGTCTTCTTCACATTTAATTTTGTTGGGAAAAATATGTTAAGTTAAAGGTGACATATCATGCAAAATTGACTTTTTAATGGTTCTTTACCTGAAATATGTTTCCCTGGCATGTCTACAAACCCCCCGAGAATGAAAAAAATCCATTCTGCCCCTGTTCTGATTTCTCCACCTTTCTGTAAATGTGTGTGAAACCAGCCGTTTCAGACTTCAGTGTTTTTGTTACGTAACAACAATATCCGGTCTGTCACGGAGTCAGAGCTCGGAGCTTGTTCAGCCCATAGACTGTATAAAATAATACTGAATCCCCCCTCCGTTTTTCATTACCTGCACAAATGTGTGCTAACAAGGAGCTTAGGAGGGAGGCATGCTAGTTGTAGGCTGTCTTAATAAACACAATGGTCGGTTTGACTCCCCACGTCTGCAGATTTGAAGATCTAGTGGATGATTTTTACTTATCATGGATAAGTGCTAGCGCTAATTAGCATAGCCACATAGCTACATGTTCATAGCTGTAGCTGTAGCTGTGTACCAAGACACACGTCGACATACTGACAAATAAAACAACAAGAAACACTAAATCTGTGACCAATCCTTCATAAAAGGTCCTGCTGCCTTTCTGGCAGAGATCGGTTTTACTCCCCACGTCTGCAGATTTGAAGATCTAGTGGATGATTTTTATTTATCATGGATAAGTGCTAGCGCTAGTTAGCATAGCCACATAGCTACATGTTCGTAGCTGTGTACCAAGACACACGTCTACATACTGATAAATAAAACAACAAGAAACACTAAATCTATGACCAATCCTTCAGAAAGGTCCTGCTACAGGCGCCTCTCCATCAGGATCAGATTCTGGATCAGATTCAGAGGGTTAAAGTAACGCGATCTCTGAGCAGCCGTGTATATTCAGCCAACATGTAAACATTAGATCAACGTGCTGGACAGCCGAGGCACATCCACTTCCTGAGGGGGCGTGGTCAGAGAGAAAACAGAGTGTTCTGAGGAGGACTGAAGAAGAGGGCTTTTCAGGCAGACCAAAATCTGATTCCAAAGTGTTTTTTTGAGCATAAACTTTAAAGACATGTTTTGGGGACCTCTTAGACTAATATATATTGATGAAAAAAGCGTGATGTCACCTTTAAAATAATTTAAATCCAAATGCAAAATATAAATATAAATGTTAAATATAAATCTAAATGTTAAATGTAAATCTAAATGCAAAATATAAATATAAATGTTAAATATAAATGTTAATATGTAAATCTAAATATTAAATATAAATCTAAATGTTAAATGTAAATCTAAATGTTAAATATAAATGCTAATTGTAAATATAAATGTTAAATATAAATGCTAAATGTAAATATAAATGTTAAATCTAAATGTTGAATATAAATATAAATGCTAAATATAAATCCAAATCTTAAATGTTAAATCTAAATGTTGCTCTTTGATCCTAAATATTTAGCTGATACGCAGATTCACTGCCGCCTAGCGGAAATACCAAAATAAAAGCTCCAAAAAGTGATACAGACTTAGCAATAGCAACTTAGCTTGTCCATACCATAGACTGGGTCAGTTCTGTCTCTGAGCATTGAAAAATCTCTTTATAGCCTCCAAATCTGTATCGCTTTATGAAGCTCTTATTATGTTTTGGAGCTAAATATGGAGAAATGTTGTTGTTATTTTTTGGGTGTGCACAACTTTACAAACAGTGCCCATAGACTGTATAAAATATGGACGTAGTATCCGTGCCGTCACCCATCTGTTTCTGAACGCTGTTTTGAAGCCAATCGGCTGCGGCAGCCATATTGCTTCTGTCGAGCCAGTGTGACGTAAAGAGGCGGGCTTTGAGCCTCCTAGCCAACAGCTGCAGTGTTCCTGCAGGCAGCTGTGCCTCTCATTGGAAGACTAGTAATCTCAATATCTTCGAAATTGCCGAATTAGAAAAAAATTCACCCCCCTCACAGTGAGAGGACATCGAGAAATGAGCTATTCAGACTACACTCATCTTTTGTACCAGGCTGTAAACATGTTTATTAATGCTGCAAAGATCGTCTTTTCCCCATTCATGTGTATGTGACTTCCGGTACTTCTGGAGCCAGCCTCAAGCGGATCCTCGAAGAACTGCAGCTTTTAACACTTCCGCATTGACTCATATTTTTAGACCGGAGGTTGCCGCTTGACAGCGCCCCATACTTTAAAGCCTCTGGAAACATAAATCGAATATTTAAAATTCACATACAGTATCAAAATGTAATGCGTAATCAAGCTTCAACAAAAAGAGTGAAAATAATCATCCACACTCTGAAAAAACTCTGTTCAAAAACATCTTATTTTACAGGGCATTTCTCAGGACTGTGTGGGCGTGGCCTAACTCTTTGATTGACAGGTCAAGAGAGAGTTCACAGCCTGCATGTTTGAGCCGTCTGACTCTGAATCTAAAGACATCAAAACTCCAGAATCTGAAAATGATTCATTTACAATGTTCTGAGTGCTGAGTCACAAAATACTTCAGAATCAGGACTTCTATCATTTATTAGTTTTATCACTCTGTAGTCTCCGGTGTGCAAGCTAAGAAAAGATGTCCTTCCACCCACCGTTATGGGGAATGTAAGATCTATCTACGATAAGGTGGACGAGCTAACCCAGCACCAGAGGGAATACTGGCAGAGTAGCATCATGCTAACAGAGCTAACAGCGGACATGAACGCCACATTGGAAGGATTTCACCTGCTGTGGGCGGACAGGATACAGGAGAGCAAGACTGAACACACTGGTGAAGAAGGCCAGCTCAGTCCTGGACCCTGTGGAGGTGGTGGCTGACAGGAGAATTATGGCCAAGCTGTCGTCTCTGACGAACATTTCTTTTCTATATATATTCTTGTTGAAAATCTTGTACTGTACATCTTTATGTTTGCTGCTGTAACTCCGTGAATTTCCCCGTTGTGGGACGAATAAAGGATTATCTTACCTTATCTTATTAGGACCATGGGACGCTCAGAGCAGCGGAGGCTGAAGTGTGGTATGTGCACGCAGAGGAGCTTGGCTCCGGGTGTCAGACGGAGCTGTTTGACTAAACTCTGAGCTGTTTGGGGAAAGTTAGTGAACTGGTCTTGAGGGAAATGTGCTGAGCATGTGCAGGACTGCTTTAGCCACTCGGCCACTCAACCACGTCCCAAAGTTTTCCCAAATCAACACAGTCAGGAAAATGGAGGAATTCATTTCTGATTGGTTGGATATTTATGACGTACTAAATATCAGGTTAAACCAGCCCCCTTTAAAACCCAGTGTGAAAACGTGTTAAAAAACGTCATTGAACATATTTGAAAAATTGATCGAAGTTGAGCTCTAACATTTTTACATAGTTTTTAGTATTTACATATGGTCTGAAATATCATAGGTAGAACGTTGTTTTTGATTTGTGTTACCAGAGTCTTTAAATCAGTAAAATCTTAAAATTCTGAAACATACAGGGAGCCAGAGTAAAGACGCTGAAGCAGGAGAGATATCTTTGTGTTGTTTGGTTCTGGTAAAAAAGCTTTGCTGCTGAGTTCTGCACAAATAATTCTAAATGATGTGCACAAAGGCATGAAATGAAACAAAACATAAGTCTCCTCACGACAGAAGACAGGGCTGGCATCCCCGCTCTGCTCTAGTGCTGCAGTCAACATACAGGCAGCGTGAACACAGGGGCGGCGAGTCAGCGCTATAGCTGTCACACACTGCTCGGGTTGGCTCTGTGGAAGAAAAGAGACATTAGTTTCTCCTCAGTCTGCTTTGTGTAGTCCACTGAAAACAAACAGTAAATAGTAATATGTGCTGGTGATGGTGGCAGAAAGAACACATTGGGTGGAAGCTGTCCTCACCTGGTGGATTAATGATGCCTGGCCTCATGTTGACCGCTTGAACAGGTTGTTTGTGAGGGAAATGTCCACACTGCACTGCAAAACTCAAAATCTTACCCAGTGAAATTGTCTAATTTTTAGTCAAAATGTCTTCTCCCACTTGATTTAAGATACATCTACTTAACAAGTAACATTTGAGCAAGATAGAGGGACTTGTTTTAAGACAATGTACCTTAAATATCTTGTTAAGTCAAACAATCTTGAAATGATCTTGTTTTGAGTTGTAATTTAGAAGAAACAAGGTTTATTTTACATTTCAGACATTTTTCAAGCTGAGATCTTATTTGTAGAAGATGGATAATCTTGATTTAAGACAAACCCTTTACTTGATTTAAGTAAATGCATTTTATTGGAGAATCTATCAGAACACAGCTCCATTGATAAAAGAAAGACAAGTTGTTTTTTTATGGACAAGTTACAGTTTTCAGGCACTGTTAATCTAAATCAGATAAAAACATACATCCTCAAACTACATGCACACAGTATTACAGCAGTATGTATTAAGGGAGTGATGTGCACACTGCAAATAATTTGTCACTTGCCAAGATTTGAATTCTTAGATTGAGACATGTTAGATGAATGAGCTTGTTTTTAGAGTTATTTACTTGTTTTTCACTTTGTATGTATGGTTGAATCTTAAACTGATTATGAACATGTCTTTTTTTGTTTCAATTAGTCTGGAAATCTTAAACTGAGTGAATGAATGTTAAAATAAGATATATTGGTTGTCTCACCTAAAGTCTCATCAAAACAAAACTTGTTTCAAAATTGAGTAACAACTTCAAGTTGGTTAATTTAAGAATAACACATAAGGCATCTGTTCAAGACACAGTTCAGCTTGTATCTTATTGCTCATAGTTCTGCTGTATGGTGATATGTTTGTTTTGGTTTGGCTTTAAAGACTGTTTGAAATGAAGTATGCATTAACCCTGAGCCACTATTAATAGTGCAGAAAACTATCATGAATTTGAATGTAGCATTTCCTCAATACTCCGTTTCAGGACACAGGTGAAATAATCTGGTTAATCAAAAAGGAGGGAAACACACAAGGACAGGAAGTAAAACTTAACTGGAAACACAGGGATGAAGAACTACAAAATAAAACAGTAAACACAATGCAAGACAAAGAACCACAAGAAAATACAACAAGAGACATGGATCACTAAACACCAAGAGAGACAGAGGATATTTAACTTACAAGTTTTGCCCAAATAAGGACATGGCTGACTTGACTGACAGGCTGGAACACTGTGGCTGTTAGCGAAAAGGCTAAAGGCCCGCCTCTTTACCTCACACTAGCTCAGTCTCTGGTCAACTGCCTCCATGCCATTAAAACCTGGATTACAACCAAACTCCTCAAACTCAACAGTAAAAAGGCAGAGCTCATGGTTGTGGCCCCCAAGCCACTGCTCAGGAAGGTTGGAGATCTCCTCCTCCATGTGAATGGCCGTTCCATCTCCCCATTCCCTGAAATCCGTCACCTGGGTGTCATTCTTGACTCCACCCTCTCCTTCCAGTCACACATCAAATCTGTCACCAAGTCTGCCTTCTACCACCTGAATAACTTCTCCCTTCTGCGTCCATCTCTTTCTGAGTCAGTTGCTGAGACCCTCATCTATGCATTCATAACCTCCCGGCTGGATTACTGCAATGGAGTCCTGTTTGGGGTACCCAGCAATTCCCTGGACAGGCTCCAATGTGTGCAGAACTCAGCTGCCAGGGTTCTCACGCATACTAAGCCCTGGCAGCACATCACCCCTACTCTCATGCACCTCCACTGGCTCCCTGTTAAGTACCACATCTCCTATAAACTCCTCTTCACTTACAAATCCCTGCATGCCCTCGCCCCCCCAATAACCGGCCGACCTCCTCCACTAACACACTCCATCCCGGAACCTAAGGTCTTCAGACCTGATTTACTCTCCATCCCTCGGACTAAGCTGCAGACTTTTGGAGACAGAGCCTTCAGTGTGGCAGCCCCCACTCTGTGGAACTCTCTCCCTTCTGACATCCGCAGCACCCCAACCCTGGACACTTTTAAAAAATCAGTCAAAACGCACCTTTTCCTCAAGGCCTTTCCCCGGTAGCTTGTGTTATCCCTACCTACCTCCAAGACCCCCTACCTGACCCTGTGAAGCCACCTGGGGTTTCTTGAAAGGCGCTATATAAATACCAGTTATTATTATTATTAGCTCGACAGAAGTTAGGTTGAATTCAACATTTCCAATATGGCACCCACTGATGATTGCCTTCAAAACATCGCTTTAGAAACAGATAGGTGACATCACAGATACTACGTCCATTTATTATACAGTCTATGAACAACATTCAGACCCGTGTTTGGAATGCCTATTTATTTCTGAATGGATTAGAGCTGAAGGTTGTTGCCTCCATCTTTTAAATGTGTCTGAGTCTATATATTGAGAACAACAGTGATGTCTGGCTGCAGATCCTGATTCAATATTTCTCTGCTGTTTCTCATCAGACTGTTTTGGTTCCATTTTTTTTCAGATCCAAGGATGTAAAAACAGTCTGTGTGTTTTAAAGCAGGTCTGGCAATATAATCACGACACGTCCTGGGCCTTGATGTTTCTGTTAGGGATAATGCAACAGGGTGGAAACACTCAGCATGGCGCACCAGAAACAACTCGACTCTAAAGACAGGAAGAAAAGTCCAACACAAATACAACAACAGCCTCCCCAGTGTCAAAGTCCAGGCTGGACTAGCTTTAAAGGGGACATATCACGCTTTTTTCATTAATATATATTGGTCTAAGAGGTCCCCAAAACATGTCTTTAAAGTTTATGCTCAAAAAAACACTTTGAAATCAGATTTTGGCATGCCTGAAAAGTCCTCTTCTTCATTCCTCATCAGAACACTCTGTTTTCCCTCTGACCACGCCCCCTCAGGAAGTGGATGTGCCTCGGCTCTCCAGCACGTTGATCTAATGTTTACATGTTGGCTGAATATACACGGCTGCTCAGAGATCGCGTTACTTCAACCCTCTGAATCTGATCCTGACGGAGAGGCGCCTGCAGCAGGACCTTTCTGAACCATTGGTCACAGATTTAGTGTTTCTTGTTGTTTTATTTATCAGTATGTAGACGTGTCTTGGTACACAGCTACTAACATGTAGCTATGTGGCTATGCTAACTAGCGCTAGCACTTATCCATGATAAATAAAAATCATCCACTAGATCTTCAAAAAATCTGCAGACGTGGGGAGTAAAACCAACCTCTGCCAGAAAGGCAGCAGGACCTTTCTGAAGGATTGGTCACAGATTTAGTGTTTCTTGTTGTTTTATTTGTCAGTATGTAGACGTGTGTCTTGGTACACAGCTACAGCTACAGCTACAGCTACAGCTACGAACATATAGCTATGTGGCTATGCTAATTAGCGCGAGCACTTATCCATGACAAATAAAAACCATCCACTATATCTTCAAATCTGCAGACGTGGGGAGTAAAACCGACCTTTGTGTTTATTAAGACAGCCTACAACTAGCATGCCTCCCTCCTAAGCTCCTTGTTAGCACACATTTGTGCAGGTAATGAAAAACAGAGGAGGGATTCAGTATTATTTTATACAGTCTATGGGCTGAACAAGCTCCGAGCTCTGACTCCGTGACAGACCGGATATTGTTGTTACGTAACAAAAACACTGAAGTCTGAAACGGCTCGTTTCACACACATTTACAGAAAGGTGGAGAAATCAGAACAGGGGCAGAATGGATTTTTTTCATTCTCGGGGGGGTTTGTAGACATGCCAGGGACACATATTTCAGGTAAAGAACCATTATAAAGTCAATTTTGCATGATATGTCACCTTTAAATCTGCCTGCTAGTTATCAGAAATAACTTCATCATCATAATTTCAACACTACCCTCTTTCGTCAAACTAAACAACTTTCCCCTTTAAATAATTCATTCAGTGTGAATTACAAACTGTGCCAACAAGCACTCCTTCAGACCCGGAGCACTTTGGTTCTCATGGTAGACTCAGCTGAGTTTGGATTTCAAAATAGTTTCTGCAATCGTGTGATTCTGACACAAAATATTTTATGTATTTGCAGTGATGATGATGATGATGATGATGATGATGATGATATTTCTGTACTGTCAGAGTCTGAAGTGTGTCTTGCATCACAGCATCTCTATTTACAACTTAGCAGACGAGACTCAAAGATGCACAGAGTTAGAAACAACCTTTCAAACATCAAAAAGCATATTCAGAGGCTTCCCACATTCTTCTGATCTGAGGTTCAGCTTCTTCTTCTTCTTCTATTTCAGGATCAGGTTCATGTGTGCTCCAGTCTGACCTTATTAAAACCTGTATCTCAGGTCTGATGGTGAGAGTTCATAATAACTGTTAGGAGCCTGGTTAGAGTTAGAGACCATGTGGTCAGCCAGACTCATCATGTTTTTATTGTAGGCTCTGAAGTTTGTACAATCTCTGATCATATATTCATATTGAAGCAGTTTGGACTTTAAAGTGAGGACAGACACACGTACCATGAGGTGTTAAGGGACTGGGTTTTAGTTCATGCATTCTTTTCAGACGTTGGTTGTGTCCTCCTTTCTGGAAATTGTTTTGTGTTGGCGTCCCTGACGGCCATGATAGATTACAGAGCATCAGCACTAAAGTATACATCATTTGTTGATGATCATTAAAGGTAGTGCTGGGCGATAATTCGATAACGATAATTATCGCGATATAATTTTTCTTGATATAAATATAAAACATTTTCGTTAAAAATTCGATATAAATAAACATGTTATTACACCCCACAGCCACTTACAATGGAGGGGGCGCTGATGAGCCTTAAACGCTAGTTGCCGCCCAACATTTGACAGAAGAAGAAGAGACATTGAACAGCCAATCATGTCGTGGGGTGAGAGGGGTGCTGGGAGCTGAATGTAAACACAGCTGAGACGAGGGACAGTGGCACGGAAGGAAACTCAAAACCTACCAGCTCAAAGCAGAGTCGTTAGTCTGACACTGAGTGACTCTGTGTTAACTATTAACTTAACACACTTCATTAAATATACTTTCAGGATGTGGGCAAAGGAAGAGCACAGAGACAACTTCTGCTGTGCATTTCTAACACGTTAAATGTCCACCGCAACACTGAATAATCGTGATGCATTCACTGCACTGTGGGAAAAAATACCTCTGCCCGTAACCCTTAGTAACCTTAAAGGAGAGAGCACAACTCAAAACATGATCTACAAACTGATACACAGTTTACAATTTGATATATCTTTGTTGTAAATGTAAATCAAATTATGGAAATAACCTCAACCTGAGAAAAATAAGAATCTACAAACTAAAACTTCATAAAAATCTCATCTTACATTAAAGACCTGCTTCCTGTTAGCACCGTCAGAAAAAGTGGATTTAAGAAGTTCATCAGAAAACTAAATACAGATACAAACTAACAAACTGTCTTCAACTTTCACTCTAGTGATGTGTCGGTCGCGAACGATCCAGCTCTAAGAGCCGGCTCTTTGAAGTGAACGACGGGAGCCGGCTCCTGACTGGGAGACGTTTTTGTTTGTTTTTTTTCTTGTTTTTTCTATTGAAGCCTCACATGATTGGCCAAAACATATGGTGGCGTCTTGACCAATCACGTGTCTACATTGAGCAGAACGGGGAGGGGAGGGGTTACAGACACACACAGCACAGTGATCACACCAACAGGAGGGAGACGAGAGGGAGAACGTGCGCGACAGACAGAGAACGCACTGGAAAGGTAAGAAAACGAGTGACTGCAGGAAACACAGTAAACTTTAGACACATTGAAATGGCATAGACAGTTTAAAGGCAGAGTGTTGACTGTGCAAGGTGAAAATATGTCATCAATCAGGATCCACAAAAAACCTGCAAAGGCACATTAGAAGTGTCTGTGAAGGATCTCAGTCATCCAGGTCATGGACATTAGAACTGTTTATCCATCAGTGCAATAAGTGAAGAATAAAGACAGTGAAGGGAACCTGCTGTTAATGAAGGTGTTGAAAAGTTTATAAATAATAAACATACAATCAGAGATTGGATCTATTTGTCTAATTGTGATGGGTCTTGTTTTTGTACTTTATAATACATTTTTGTAGCACTCTGCTCTGTGTTGAGTAATACACATTTGATATAATGTATGTTTTTTACATTAGTTACTCATTTTATATATAATTTTACATTATTTTAGGTAATACATTCATTTAAACACAAAAAAATCTGAGGAGCCACTTGGGAGCCGAAAGATCCGGCTCTTTGTAGTGAGCCGATCCAAAAGAACCAGCTGTTTAAAAAGAGCCGGAATTCCCATCACTATTTCACTCAGGAGCAAAAATCTGCATTTCAATTTAAATGATATAATGATTTCATATTTATCATGATAATTATCGATATCGACTGATATGAAATATTTTATCGTGATAACATAATTTTCAATATTGCCCAGTCCTAATTAAAGGTGACATCTCATGCTCCTTTTCAACAATTTAATACAGTCCCCTGTTCTCTAAATGAAACATCCTCACCATGTTAAAGTCAAAATATTATGTAAACCAAGCTCCAGAGGAGGTTTTGAACCAGCTCTAAATGAGAGGTGTGCCAACACTAAAAAAGTGTCGTTTTACCAAAGCAACTTGTGTGTGTGTGGCAAAACAAGGCTGCAGGAGACAGCACTGTCCGGCCTTATATGTTTGAACCGGAGTCAGATGTAAATGTCATCGTCATCGTTGACGAAAGCAACACTGCTGCCACCTTCTGCTCCGGAGTATGCGTCAGTGAACTTACACTCTAAAAAACACACGTTTATACTTTCCCCTAGTTCCCTCTTCATCCTCTCTCACTGTGTCCCATACTCCCTACACCTCAAAATAACATGCTCTGCAGATTCCTCCTCCTATTGAAATCCCTCACATAAACCTGTCTCATGTTTCCCTATCATTTTCAATGTCCTATTAAATGCACAATGTCCTAACCTTAATCTAGTCATTAGTATCTCCTCTCTCCTAAGTCCACTCCCTGTGTAACCCTGACCCCTTTCTGTAATTTGTGTAGATGCCTCCCACCTTTCTTGCCACTCTTGGATGATTGTGCTGCATCTCTCCCACTTGACCTCTACTTTACTGATGTTAATGTGCATTTCAAAAACAGAGGAACTAAATACAGAGAGTAAGCAACACAGGACACAGGTGAAACTAATCAGGGGAATCAAGAAGGAGGGAAACACATAAGAACAGAAAGTAGAACTAAAGTGCAGACACAAGGATCAAGATCTACAAAATGAAGAGACTAAGAAAACACAACAAGAGACATGGATCACTAAACACACAAGAGAGACAAAGGATAACTAACACAGAGTAAACACGGGGAGGAACAGAGGCATGAAATACAAGGACAAAACTAAACTAAACATCAACTCATGACAGATTGTTTTTTCCTTGTTTTGTATTCTGTCATTGATTACCTGTTCTTCTCTCTAGATGTACCGTGTTGTGTTTCAGTCTTGTTTCCTCCCTGTGTGTATTCTGTGTTTGTTAACCTCATGTCTTCCTTGTGGTTTGAGTTTTTCATGCCTTGTGTTGTATTCCCTGTGTGTGAACAGTTTCCTGAGTTTCCTTCTTTGCCGGTTCATGGTGATCTGTTGTGTCGTGTTCCCTGTGACGTCTTCTCCTGTTCCTCGTGATACCCTTGTGATTTCTTTTCTCCTTGGACTTTGATTTAGTCTATTTTAGTTTAGTAAAACCTTATCTTCCAATCTGCACTCAGGTCCTCTTCCTCGTATTTCCCACTGTGACAATTGTTCTTTGATTGCAGACAGCCATGCACACATTTAAACACTTCCACTCATGCTTTTGTTTCGTGTGTGATTTTCAATCAATCAATCTTTATTCATTAAGCGCCAAATCACAACAAATGTTATCCTCAGGCTCTTTCCAAACTGAGCAGGCCTAGACTAGGGGTGGGAATTTATAAGATTTTATCAATGTCAATGCCATTGTCGATTCTGTTGATCAATTCAATTCGAATCAAACGATTCCTGAGTATTTTTTTGATGGGAAAAAAATTAGTTCTACAGTCTTCCGCACCAAAAGGAACCATTTTATTTTTTCCAAAATTATGTCTGCACAAGACTGAACATGAACATATTCAACTTGAACATACTGAACAATAGGTTGACCTCATTCTTGGCCGTGTGAGTCCGGATGTGGCCCCCTCGAGCCTGGAAAAACGCTTTTCCTCCAGGGGTCATCACGGAGGTATTTTACCCGCTCACGGTGCCTAATATTCGGCCACGCGAGTCCGGACGTGGCTCCTGGAGCCTGGATGAAAAGACTTTGAATTTGGAGAGGAAAAACGCTTTTCCTCCAGGGGTCATCACGGAGGTATTTTACACGCTCATGGTGCCTTATATTCGGCCGTGTGAGTCCGGACGTGGCCCCTGGAGCCTGGTGGAAAAGACTTTGAATTTGGAGAGGAAAAACGCTTTTCCTCCAGGGGTCATCACGGAGGTATTTTACCCTCTCACGGTGCCTTATATTCGGCCGCTTGAGTCCGGACGTGGCCCCTGGAGCCTGGAGGAAAAGACTTTGAATTTGGAGAGGAAAAACGCTTTTCCTCCAGGGGTCATCACGGAGGTATTTTACCCGCTCACGGTGCCTAATATTCGGCCACGCGAGTCCGGACGTGGCTCCTGGAGCCTGGATGAAAAGACTTTGAATTTGGAGAGGAAAAACGCTTTTCCTCCAGGGGTCATCACGGAGGTATTTTACACGCTCACGGTGCCTTATATTCGGCCCCGCGTGAGTCCGGACGTGGCCCCTGGAGCCTGGTGGAAAAGACTTTGAATTTGGAGAGGAAAAATGCTTTTCCTCCAAGGGTCCCATCCAGTCCCATCTAACAGACAGGATGAGATCCAGTCCCATCTAACAGACAGGATGAGATCCAGTCCCATCTTACAGACAGGATGAGATCCAGTCCCAACTAACAGACAGGGTGAGATCCAGTCCCATCTTACAGACAGGATGAGATCCAGTCCCATCTTACAGACAGGATGAGATCCAGTCCCATTTAACAGACAGGATGAGATCCAGTCCCATCTAACAGACAGGATGAGATCCAGTCCCATCTAACAGACAGGATGAGATCCAGTCCCATCTTACAGACAGGATGAGATCCAGTCCCATCTAACAGACAGGATGAGATCCAGTCCCATCTAACAGACAGGATGAGATCCAGTCCCATCTTACAGACAGGATGAGATCCAGTCCCATCTTACAGACAGGATGAGATCCAGTCCCATCTAACAGACAGGATGAGATCCAGTCCCATCTTACAGACAGGACGAGATCCAGTCCCATCTTACAGACAGGATGAGATCCAGTCCCATCTTACAGACAGGATGAGATCCAGTCCCATCTAACAGACAGGATGGGATCCAGTCCCATCTTACAGACAGGACTCAAAATATGATCAAAGCGGCTACATAAAGAATGTTGTTGTTTTTTTTTACTTGACTTGGAGTAAGCACCTTTTATATAATTAAGACTTTTATAAAAACGTGATTTAATCAACTTTTATTTCAATCATTCACTGTTTATTTTAAACTACTACATGTTGAATTATGAATATGTGATGAACAATCAGGTAAGATTTTTAAAATATCAGAATCAGATCAGAATGAGCTTTACTGTTCAGATATAGATCTACAAACATGAAACATGACATTTTAACCTGATGACTTGTTCCGAGTAAGCTTTCAGGATTTCCTTCAGTTTAACTCTCAGATCCATCTTTACCAAACAAGGTCTGCAAATAAACTCCATCCAGCTTTCTTTCGGACAACCTTTTCTCAGTTTTCCATCAGACACAGAGGCCCTCATTTTTAGAACAGTTTACCTGGTCATATAACAAGTAACACAAATTTCAACTCATTCAAGAAACAAACCACAACATTTCTATTAGGTGAGTTAAGTAATGCAACTTGATTCAACTTTAATGCATATTTACAAACACATAATCTCCCCACTTTCCTAACTTAAAAATAACATTCTGTTCTTTTGTGTTTTGTTTGTTGTTTTAACTTTCCCTTCTTTTCATCATTGTTTTAAATATTAATCCCTCTTATTAATCTTTTTTTGTTTTGTATGTAGATATTCTGTTTCTACATTGATACTTTGTCTTTGTGTTGATTTTTTCTATGGAGGGCCACTCGACAAGCCTGTTAGGGTTTTTTGGCTCCTCCTGCACATAACATGTTAGTGTTTTTTTTTATTTTTTTTTATTTTACCTTTATTTTACCAGGAATATTCCCATTGAGATACAAAGTCTCTTTTTCAAGGGGGTCCTGGCCAAGACAGCAGCATAAAAAGTTTCACAAATAGAACAGGACAAAACATACAGTAGCAAGTAACTATTACATTGATTTATAAATTAGCAGTGTTAAAGGTGACATATCATGCAAAATTGACTTTTTAATGGTTCTTTACCTGAAATATGTGTCCCTGGCATGTCTACAAACCCCCTGGGAATGAAAAAAATCCATTCTGCCCCTGTTTTGAATTCTACACCTTTCTGTAAATGTGTGTGAAACGAGCCGTTTCAGACTTCCGTGTTTTTGTTACGTAACAACAATATCCGGTCTGTCACGGAGTCAGAGCTCAGAGCTTGTTCAGTCCATAGACTGTATAAAATAATACTGAATCCCTCCTCCGTTTTTCATTACCTGCACAAATGTGTGCTAACAAGGAGCTTAGGAGGGAGGCATGCTAGTTGTAGGCTGTCTTAATAAACACAAAGGTCGGTTTTACTCCCCACGTCTGCAGATTTGAAGATCTAGTGGATGATTTTTATTTGTCATGGATAAGTGCTAGCGCTAATTAGCATAGCCACATAGCTATATGTTCATAGCTGTAGCTGTAGCTGTGTACCAAGACACACGTCTACATACTGACAAATAAAACAACAAGAAACACTAAATCTGTGACCAATCCTTCAGAAAAGGTCCCGCTGCCTTTCTGGCAGAGGTCGGTTTTACTCCCCACGTCTGCAGATTTGAAGATCTAGTGGATGATGTTTATTTATCATGGATAAGTGCTAGCGCTAGTTAGCATAGCCACATAGCTACATGTTCGTAGCTGTGTACCAAGACACACATCTACATACTGATAAATAAAACAACAAGAAACACTAAATCTGTGACCAATCCTTCAGAAAGGTCCTGCTACAGGCCCCTCTCCGTCAGGATCAGATTCAGAGGGTTGAAGTAACGCGATCTCTGAGCAGCCGTGTATATTCAGCCAACATGTAAACATTAGATCAACGTGCTGGAGAGCCGAGGGACATCCACTTCCGGAGGGGGCGTGGTCAGAGGGAAAACAGAGTGTTCTGAGGAGGACTGAAGAAGAGGACTTTTCAGGCAGACCAAAATCTGATTTTAAAGTGTTTTTTTGAGCATAAACTTTAAAGACATGTTTTGGGGACCTCTTAGACCAATATATATTGATGAAAAAAGCATGATATGTCCCATTTAAGCTTTAAAACATGAGCACAAGCTGATCAGATCATCCTTTATCCTAGTTTTGAAATCCTCCAATCGAATTAAACAGTCCAGTTTCAGGCGACCCTGAAGCTCAGACCAAGATGAGGGAGCAAAGACATTAAAAGCACTTTTACCAAAGACAGAGCGAGCCCGAGGAATGACAAAAAGAATTTGTCCATGGGACCGAAGATGTCAGCCACTGACAACTTTAGGAGTCAATAAGGAGCATAAATAAGACGGCAGCTCCTGTAGTATGACATACCAATGCTCCATTCTTCTGTTGTATAAGGAAGACAAGCCCACCTTCTCATACAAGATACAGTGATTACATTTATTAATGAATTTTATCTGTTATATATTGGCTCATGTTATTGATAATGCAATGTTTGTTTTGTACTTTTATATGTGCAATAAATAAATAAATAAATCGATGTACACGATGACATGAGACGATAATATAGACTACAGTTTAAATAATATATGATGAAAGGTAAACTTATTCTCACTAACAATGACTCACCTTCACACACAGGTATTTAATGACTGATCTGTCACATGTCAATCATTTTACAGCTTTCAGAATAAAGTCACTAAGTCTAATTGGATCAATAATTGGACTAAAGATGAGAAAGTCTGTCTCTGGAAACTTTCCTTCAGATTTGAGATCAAACGTTTTATTTCACTTCATCTGCTGTGTGTTCTTTTCTGGTTACAGCGTTTCTGATGAAGGCGATCTTTGAACGAGTGATATCAGTGAATATATTAGTTTATATTCACTACTGAGTCGTTAAAATATTATGTATGTTTCACTTCAAGCTGCTCTAACTCGGTTTCAGATCAAACAAATCAACTTTTTACTGTCAGTTCAATCAGTTTAATCTAATTTGCGCTTTCCCGATGTCTCCTCTTCCTCTCTCTCTCTCTCTCGAGCCTGTGATTTCTGTGTGTAGCCCTGCAGTGTCATGCCCTTATATGGGCATTTAAGGAGCATATATCTATGCTAATTAGGAACATCGAGCTTGAGCTTCAAACTTACGAGGACATGGCATTCATCAATTTAAGAACACAGGTGAGAAAAGTTCTGCAGTTTAAGAACACATCATGAATCAGACGTAGACTTCTCTGAAGAGGAACCCTCTGAAGAGTGAATTTACAGTCATGGCCAAAAGTTTTGAGAATGACACAATTATTACATTTTCACAAAGTCTGCTGCTTCAGGGTTTTTAGGTGTTTTTGTCAGATGTTTCTATGGTATAATGAAATACAATTAGAAGCATTTCATAAGTATCAAAAGCTTTTATTGAGAATTACACAGAATTCATGCAATAAGTCAATATATGCAGTGTTGACCCTTCTTTTTTCAAGACCTCTGCAATTCTCCCTGGCATGCTGTCAATCAACTTCTGGACCAAATCCTGACTGATGGCAGTCCATTCTTGCATAATCAATGCTTTGTGGGTTTTTGATGGTCCACCCGCCTCTTGAGGATTGACCACAAGTTCTCAATGGGATTAAGATCTGGGGAGTTTCCTGGCCAAGGGACCAAAATCTTAATGTTTTGTTCCCCGAGCCATTTTGTTATGACTTTTGCTTTATGGCAAGGTGCTCCATCATGCTGGAAAAGGCATTCTTCATCACCAAACTGCCCTTGGATGGTTGGGAGAAGTTGCTCTCGGAGGACGTTCTGGTACCATTCTTTATTCATGGCTGTGTTTTTAGGCAAGATTGTGAGAGAGCCCACTCCCTTGACCGAAAAGCAACCCCACACATGAACGGTCTCAGGATGCTTCACTGTTGGCAAGAGACAGGACTGATGGTAGCGCTCACCTCGTCTTCTCCAAACAAGCCTTCCTCCAGATGCCCCAAACAATCGGAAAGGGGATTCATCAGAGAAAATGACTTTACCCCAGTCCTCTGCAGTCCAGTCCCTGTACCTTCTGCAGAATATCAGTCTGTCCCTGATGTTTTTACTGGAGAGAAGTGGCTTCTTTGCTGCCCTCCTTGACACCAGGCCTTCCTCCAAAAGTCTTGGCCTCACTGTGCGTGCAGATGCACTCACACCTGCCTGCTGCCATTCCTGAGCAAGCTCTGCACTGGTGGTGGCCCGATCCCGCAGCTGTAACACCTTCAGGAGACGGTCCTGGCACTTGCTGGACTTTCTTGGGCGCCCTGGAGCCTGTTTGGCAACAATTGAACCTCTCTCCTTGAAGTTTTTGATAATTCGATAGACGGTTGACTGAGGTGCAATCTTACTCGCTGCTATAAACTTCCCTGTTAGGCCCTTTTTGTGCAATGCAATGATGGCTGCACGTGTTTCCTTGCAGGTAACCATGGCTAACAGATGAGGAACAATGGTGTCATGCACCATCTTCCTTTTAAAGTGTCCAGTCACTCAATCATGACAGATTGATCGCCAGCCTTGTCCTCATCAACACCCACACCTGTGTTAATGTGTGTGACACCTGTGTGTCATTGAAATGATGTTAGCTGGTCCTTTTGTGGCAGGGCTGAAATGCAGTGGAAATGTGTTTTTGGTGATAAAGTTCATTTTCAAGGCAAAGAGGGACTTTGCAATGAATTGCAGTTGAGCTGATCACTCATAACATTCTGGAGTATATGCAAATTACCATTATAAAAACTGAAACAGCAGACTTTGTGAAAATTAATAGTTGTGTCATTCTCAAAACTTTTGGCCATGACTGTACAAAGAATCTGAGGACCAGGGTTCTACATCACCACTTTTATCTGTTTCTTTACTCTAGTAGATTAACAGGGACA
This sequence comes from Notolabrus celidotus, assembly GCF_009762535.1. NCBI lineage: Eukaryota > Metazoa > Chordata > Actinopteri > Labriformes > Labridae > Notolabrus > Notolabrus celidotus. The sequence continues at coordinate 3,072,548 of NC_048289.1, forward strand.
TCATCACTTTGGTGGGAGAGTCTAGGCTAAATTATTTAACTTAAGGTTTCACTCAAAAGTGTTAAAATAGAGACATTTTGCAGATGATAACACTTGGTACAACCCTGATACCAAAATCTGATCGACTACACGAATGAGCTTAAAGAGAGAAAAGGTTTTGACAAAATTAGTGGGCATTTTATCTAAAGACTAAGGCTGTTATCGAAATCACCCGCTACACACTACCCATAAATGCAGTATCCAGTACATATTACATTCTGCATTTATGGGTAGTATGTAGTAGGCCTATGACTGTTCTGTTGGATCCGGTCTGCAGGATGCTGGGTCAGACGTCACTGGATTTCTGGATTCTTTCAGAAAGCGGAAGTAAACAACGACCAAGCTGATAGATAAACTGCTTCTTTAACATCACTTATGATTTAAAAAGTTAGGAAGTGGTTTATATGGAATTTAATATTTGCCCCCGTCATATTGCAGATTTTGTTCACATACTACATACTGAATTTAGACCAAATCAGTACGTACTGCTAGTACAGTAGGAGGTTTAAAAAAATTAGACTAAAAGACTAAACAAGACTAAATCTGAAGTAGCTGCCAAAATTAACGTTGAACCCACAGGAACTTTAATGTAGACTGCAGGAGCTGGGAATCGAACAGCTCAACCTCCATCCTTTGGTTTAAGAGAACACACTCTCCTCGATAGTAACATGCAGCTGAAAATGTCCTTTGCACTGTACTCTGGTTCAGGATTTGTTAAAAGGTTTAAAGGTGACATATCACGCTTTTTTCATCAATATATATATTGGTCTAAGAGGTCCCCAAAACATGTCTTTAAAGTTTATGCTCAAAAAAACACTTTGAAATCAGATTTTGGTCTGCCTAAAAAACCCTCTTCTTCAGTCCTCCTCAGAACACTCTGTTTTCTCTCTGACCACGCCCCCTCAGGAAGTGGATGTGCCTCGGCTGTCCAGCACGTTGATCTAATGTTTACATGTTGGCTGAATATACACGGCTGCTCACAGACCCGCGTTACTTCAGCCCTCTGAATCTGATCCAGAATCTGATCCTGACAGAGAGGCGCCTGCAGCAGGACCTTTCTGAACCATTGGTCACAGATTTAGTGTTTCTTGTTGTTTTATTTGTCAGTATGTAGACGTGTGTCTTGGTACACAGCGATGAACATGTAGCCATGTGGCTATGCTAACTAGCGCTAGCACTTTTCCATGAAAAATACAAATTATCCACTAGATCTTCAAATCTGCAGACGTGGGGAGTAAAACCGACCTCTGCCAGAAAGGCAGCAGGACCTTTCTGAAGGATTGGTCACAGATTTAGTGTTTCTTGTTGTTTTATTTGGCAGTATGTCGATGTGTGTCTTGGTACACAGCTACAGCTACAGCTACAAACATGTAGCTATGTGGCTATGCTAACTAGCGCTAGCACTTTTCCATGAAAAATAAAAATCAACCACTAGATCTTCAAATCTGCAGACGTGGGGAGTAAAACTAGCATGCCTCCCTCCTAAGCTCCTTGTTAGCACACATGTGTGCAGGGAATGAAAAACAGAGGAGGAGTTGAGTTGTATTTTATACAGTCTATGGGCTGAACAAGCTCAGAGCTCTGACTTCCTGTTACAGACTGGATGGCGTTGTGACGTATGAAAAACACTGAAAACTGAAACAGCTCGTTTCACACACATTTACAGAAAGGTGGAGAAATCAGAACAGGGGCAGAATGGATTCTTTTCATTCTCGGGGGGTTTGTAGACATGCCAGGGAAACATATTTCAGGTAGAGAACCATAAAAAAGTCCATTTTGCATGATATGTCACCTTTAATGTTGCTGAAACTCAGTCTAATCATGTCATTGGAAAAATACATAACAATTATAAAATGTTTTAAAAATGAGATGAGTTCAAATAATACAAAATGTTCATGTCCGTACAAGGGTCTTCACTTCAGAGTGATTCCATGATGGACACTGTTGGTCTCCATACAGCACTCAGACAGAAGAGTACAGCATGTCTCTGGTGCTAGTCTGAACCCTGCTTCAGGATCTCTGCTCCGGGGCCAAAGACCTCTTGAAGACAGCTTTTCCTCTCTGACCTGTAAATCAGAACCTTCTTAAATCACACCTGAAATGTCAGTCCCATCCCGCCCGCCAGCTGGAGAAGTTGTAGCTGCTAAATGATCTCAGTGAAATGTGACTTCCTCTCTGAGCCGCCGTCATGAGGAGTCAGGGTTTTTTTTCATGGCCCAGCACAGAGCTGGCAGATTTATGGAAAGACGAGCAGTCACGGCCCGTCGTCTCTTCCTGTACTTTATCACGGACATCAAACTGAGTTTACAGATCTGTTTAATAACACATGTTCATGTCTGAATGAAGTCAGTATTAAACTGGATCATAATATTTAAAGCCTCTGGGAATGTAAATGGACAATTTAAAATTCATATAGAATATCAAAATTAAATGTGTAATCAAGCTTCAACAAATATATGAGTGAAAATAAACATCCACAACTCTGAAAAAACTCTGTTCATAAACATCTTATTTTACAGGTCAGAGCATTTCTCAGGACTGTGTGGGCGTGGCCTAACTCTTTGATTGACAGGTCAAGAGAGAGTTCACAGCCTGCATGTTTGAGCCGTCTGACTCTGAATCTAAAGACATCAAAACTCCAGAACCTGAAAATTATTCATTTACAATGGTCTCTGAGTGCTGAGTCACAAAATACTTTAGAATCAGGACTTCTATCATTTATTAGTTTTATCACTCCGTAGTCTCCGGGGCATCAGGACCATGGGACGCCACAGCAGAGGAGGCTGAAGTGTAGTATGTGAACGCACAGGAGCTCGGCTCGGGGTGTCAGACGGAGCTGTTTGTCTAAACTCTGAGCTGTTCGGGGAAAGTTAGTGAACCGGTCCTGAGGAAAGATAGTGAAGTGGTCCTGAGGAAAGATAGTGAACCGGTCCTGAGGAAAGTTAGTGAACCGGTCCTGAGGAAAGTTAGTGAACCGGTCCTGAGGAAAGATAGTGAACCGGTCCTGAGGAAAGTTAGTGAACCGGTCCTGAGGAAAGTTAGTGAACCGGTCCTGAGGAAAGATAGTGAACCGGTCCTGAGGAACGTTAGTGAACCGGTCCTGAGGAAAGTTAATGAACCGGTCCTGAGGAAAGTTAGTGAACCGGTCCTGAGGAAAGTTAGTGAACCGGTCCTGAGGAACGTTAGTGAACCGGTCCTGAGGAACGTTAGTGAACCGGTCCTGAGGAAAGTTAGTGAACCGGTCCTGAGGAAAGTTACACCTCTTTTGGTTTGGAGCTGGATGAACTCACAAACCAGCACAGCACCCGTTTGTTTTTCTGCCCACTCCAGCCTGTGGAAGACGCAAGTCATGACGTCAGATTTACGTGACCGCTTTTCCCAGCAACGCTAGCGCGAACTTTTCCTCACAACAACAACAATGGCGTACATCGGCAGCTTGTCTCCTCAGCCAACCACTGCTTTGTCTTGGAATCCATTGGTCTCTTTTATTTTTTCGCTGCAGGACAATGGCGGACAGGTTTGATTTGTGTTTTTGATCACAGCAACCCATGCCCCTGACGTTCGCGGTTCGCGGTTCGCGGTTCCCAGTTCGTGGTTCGCGGTTCTAGACCAGCAAAGAGTTAGAGCCACTCCTGGAACCGTTTTCCCCGGCCGGGAGCCGGTTCACTCACAATCGCAACACGAAAAACCGGTTCCCAATTGAGTACTGGCTCCGAACCGGCCCTGAAACTGCCTTGGTCGTAAAGGGGTATGAGTGAACCGGTCTCGGGGAAAGCTGGTGGACCAGTCCTGGGGAAAGTAAGTGTGGACCGGTCCTGGGGGCGGTTAGTGAACTGGTCCTGATGGAATTAGTGGAGTATGTGCGGGACTGCTTTAGCCACTCGGCCACGGCTCAACTCAACCGTGTCCCAAAGTTTCCCCAAATCCTCTGCAGTTAGAAAATAGAAGAATGACAACAAGCTGTCATCTTCAGCGGTGGATGTGCAGACAGGGACACACGAGCAAAGGGGCACAAAGAGCAGACAGACAGATATACAGACAGATTACAGGCAGTACGTGATTAGCAAACAGGCTAACTGCTAAGACAACACTGAGTGGAGGTGGCTGAAACGTCAGGAGACGGTCTGAGCAGGAGCGGAGGAGTTTTGTTGAACATGTGTGCACGTGACTCAGTGTTTCATTTATGATTGGTTAGATATTTATTACATAATAAATATCAGGTTAAAACAGCCCCCTTAAAATCCAGTGTGAAAACCATAGACTGTATAATAAGTGATGTTTTAAGGCCAATCGTCGGCGGCAGCCATATTGCTTCTGTCGAGCGATTGTGACGTAAAGAGGCTGGGTTCCCAGAGGCTTTCACAGAGTGTACTGATCTGTTTAATAACACATGTTCATGTCTGAATGAAGTCAGCATCACACTGGAACATAATATTTAAATGAATAAGAAAAGTATCACTTCCTCTCCATCCTCCAGTCTTTTATCCTCTCTGACTAAACAAGACATCACTCCCAGAGAGTCAGCTGTGGCAGGAGTCTCTCTCCATGTGACAACTCCACCAACTCTCACACTCACAAACCTTTTACCCCTCCTTTAACAGCCAATCACAGCTCTTGAACTGTCGCCAGTTGTCTCTCTGCCCAGACATTTCCCTGCAGCTACTTGAGCTTTTTAAAAGTCATATCAACTGAATCACTTCTTAGTCCTTTCCAAAAGCTATTTCCTGATCAGAAAGCTCTCAGTGCCCCATTTCTTGGCTTATTTTTTATTATTTTAATGAGGATCAATTATGAAATCTTGGTAAGAATGTATGAATCATGAGGGAGAGCTGTCACACAGACTGCAGAAAGACAGAGGCTTGGACATTTCAAAGGCAGCTAGCAGCTAATATAACATCACTGTGCAGTGAGAGACCGTAAATGTTTTAGCACTTGTGTTATTCAGAAGTCCCCGGGGAGAATCTGAGTCTGAATGTTATCCTCCTGCAGCAGCAGGAAACCTAATTGCTGACTTTTCTAGCCACAAAAACTGAAAGAACTGATTTATGCATGTCCAGATAGCCTGCAGAACCTTAAACTCATTTAATACTATTCAGAAAAACTTCACTGACACATTCATATTTCTGACCTCCACTGTCAAATGTCCTAACACACTCTCAACCTGTCATCTGCTGTTCAGCTCTCTGGGTTTGATGAATTTGCCAGCAGTACAGATCATATCTCAGCAGCAGCATTTTTCCTCTGGCTGGCCCAAAGCTGAACGACACCTGGGAATTTAAGACTGACATGAAACCACAGAGGCTGATTTTCATGGATGTCCACCCCTGAACCAACTTGGTTCCCTGAAGGCTTTAATCATGAGAACAGGACCTTATCTTAAAAAAGACCCTTGGTTATTTTCTGTGAAAGTAGAATTTAAAAAGGACTTCCTCTCCAAATAGGCTCACCCTTTCTGTCCTGATTTAATTAAATTTATTAGAAATAGAAGGCTCCAAACTTTTCCTGATAGCAGAACTTTAACCTTTTATGATGCCATTTTTATGTCCAGTGCACTGTTTTTAGTTCCACACAAGACACAGAAAAAAACACAAATCTAGTTAGACTAGAACAAACTTGATGGCACAGTCAATCAAAGAGAGTTCATCACATGGACACACCAAATGTGCCATGTTTTTGTCACAAGAGGACTGTAAAGTTACAGGTTCCAATGCTCGTTCCTGCTTCCTCTGTCAACATTAACGGTTCACATTATGTGATTGTGATGTGTTTAATGTCAGTTTAATGAACATATTCTTTTTATAATCCTAAGCTGTTTTGTACCTGTCGGCATCAAACGGCAACCTCCAGTCTCAAAATATGAGGCCCATGCAGAAGTGTTATAAACTGTAGTTCATCGAGTGTCCACTTGAGGCTGGCTGCAGAAACACCAGAAACCACATACACACCCATTCAAAGAAGACGATCTTTACAGCAGAAATAAACATGTAACAAATGCAGTATGCAAAGTGTTGGGTGACTAATTTGTTTATTTAATGCTTTAAAGCTAGGGTTGGTAGTCACAGAAAACTAGCATGATTTTGAATGTAGCACTCTGTCTAACCCCTCCCCCCTCTCCTCGGAGCTCCTCCAAAACGACGCCCCCGCTCACATGCACGAGCGCCGCTGATTCACGACCATATGATGGTGACTGATTCAAAACCGGTCCTCAGCACATGGTTTGTGTTTTGCACGACGTCAACTCATGTCTCACTCAGCTGTAAGAAAACACCAAAACATTCTCATAGTGAAAGTTAAAAACACAAACAAACATGAAATGTACGCTTTGCAGGAGGCGGGCAGAACGGCAGGACAGGATTTGATTGGGTTCATCATTTGGCTCCTGATGGCAGGGATTGGTTGGTGTTTTCCCAGGTTTACTCCGGCTGTTGATAGCAGCTTTTTTTCCCCCCCCTTTTTAAGAACACATTATGTATTGATGTCATCGGGACATAAAGATCATTTTAACCAGTATAACAAAAAGTGGATCTAAATCTGACTACCAACCCCAGCTTTAACATAGAAGCTTAAAGTAAAAGTTTATGTAAAAACTAGGGGTGACCCCAAATAGTTGAATATTCGACGATTGGTTCTAACGAGCCTTAGTCGACTGCCAATCTCATAGTCGAATATTTGCATATGAAACGTGGATCATTCCATTCAACCCATGGGGGTGCTCAATGTCTAATTTTACATTATCTTCCTTTTTCCAATAATAATAGTGTCTCATATATCCTATTTTGATATAAATATAGACTTATTTAATGTAATTCTGAGAACAGCTCTTGAAGTGTTAAATCTCCTTAAAGTGGTAATTAAATCTCCCCTGGTAATTAAAGGTGGACTCTCCCATTTAGCGGGAGCTGTGGAGCAGACGTACCTCAGCTGGCCTTTAAATCTTTCTACGTTCATGGCAGCTCAAAATGTCAGGAAATAAAACTTCAGATGATCCTAAAAACTAGTGATGAAGATGAGGAGCAGCTTCATGAAGAGGGCTGTGAGATCAAGGATTACCGGACCACACAAAAACTGTACGGGGCCAAAAGAACGAGGAGGGATACCCAAAACTGTCCGAAGCCTCAAAAACAATCCACAGCATCCCATCCACCTCCACACCATCAGAGAGGATATTCTCAAAGACAGGATTTACAGTCAACAAAGCAAGGAGCGCACTTCTGCCCGTACACACGATGGTTTTCATCACGTACAATTTGAAAAGACTGAAGTGGACAAAGATGAGATGAAAGACTGTTTTAAAAGGTTCTGTTAAGAGATTTAAAAACCCTTTAGCTGGTTCAGGTTTGATTTTGAACATTATACAAATGTTTAGTCTTAAGTTGGACAAACTACCCTCCACAGTGCTGCTCTCTGCTGTGTGAACACTGTTTAAATATCTCCTGATTCATTATTCTATAACGGCGCGTTGTTTCATGTTTAACGGATGGTGGTCTTATTTGAGTTTTCTCTTCATCACCTCGTTGTTTTTGCAATATAGATTAATAAAATCTAAGTTTTATACTTATAATATTCTGTTGTCCCTTTTACTTTAAGCTATGAGTCTCTTAATTGTAAAGGGTTATGTGTAATATTGTCATGCGGTCACCATCATGCAGACTTTGGGTCAATAAGGAAAAACAACAAACATTCGACTATTCGTCGACTATGGGCAAAATCTGATGAATCAGATTCCACTAAGCAAATCCTTAGTCGGGCTCTCCCCTAGTAAAAACTTCTTGTTGAATTAAATTGGGCCATTAAAGCTAACTGATATGATAATATTGATGCTGTCGGCATGTTCTTTATATGCATGTGTTAATATGCAGGTTTCAACCTTCACAGTGAGTGATAGCTCGGTTTACTAGATAAGACTAATTCTGTTTTCATCTGTGATTTATTGCAATCAAATGTCTTTTAATCACTGACGAGTGCTCTGTGGTCTCCTGACATGACTCCTGAGAGCCGTTCTGCCCGTCAGCCACTGACATTAAAAAGCAACAGTAGTCTATGACTGGCCTCCCTACCCAGAGGTGGCCCTTAGACAAGTCATTAGTGAGGATGTGGCTGTGTATAAATTACCAACACATGATTAGATGGCTGCTAATCCACATAAGGCTGGTTCAGAAACCAAACAAGGCAGGCCAAGTTTGTTAATCCTCCCCATGCTAGGGCAAACAAATTAGCTGCTGAGCAGCTTTTTGATGGTGTTAGAGGGAACAAACTTGCACAGCCTTAAATAGGCATCAGTCCAAGGATTTAACTTAATGCTTCTTAAACTGCTGTTTGAAGTTACAGGTGACCAATCTTAAGTTTGACTTGTATGTCACTAAAAGAAAAAAACTCCACTGACAGAAATCTGATTTCAAAAAGAAGATCTTACATTTCATGACTGACCAATCACCCAAACTTTCATTAGTCTTTGTGTCAGAGCAGGAGGTCTTTGGCTTGTCTGGAAAATAAAAAAGCCAGTTTAATATAAGAGAAGCTGTAACACAGAATTCAAACCTTTACGCCACCAAAGATTGTCTCAGTGCAAAGATGAAGAGTGTTGCGACACAGACTGCAGAGTGGTGATGGATGCTCTGTTCCTTGAATCTGACTAAATAAAAACCGTGTAGTAGCATTAGTGGGAGCTCTCGACTTGGAACCTGTACCCCCAATAAATGAGCATGGTGGCTTTCTGTTACGTACGGACCACCGCCATTGTTGTTAACAAAGCTGATATCGGAAGTCCCGCGACTTTTTCATTCTGATTGGTTAACAATCGAGAGCTGACATTGATGAGCACGGCGGTTCCAAAAGTTGAACTGTCTTCAACTGAGAGTGCTGCACCAACAATCAGCTGATGCTAACAGTGTTTTTGAGTTGAGGTCGCTGAGAGCAGAAACGCTGAATCACATTTAGGTTTGAATAGAAAATAGTACATAAAAAATTGGGTCACTGGACACGGCATCAAAATCTCAAAAGCTAAATGCTAATGGCACACACTTAATGCACAGTCAGTCTGTAGAAACTTGTCTTGATGCACCAAGAAAAGTGAAAAGGGAACTCCACAGTCATTATGATTCTGGTGATCCTGAATTTACATTCAAGATTCAGTAACACCCATCAATTAAAACATTTTAGGATTTGAATAAAACTTCACTCCCTTGGGGCGCTGGTGGCCTAATGGTCTAAGCCAGGAGTCAGACGGAGTTTCAGGAATGTAGCATGGTGTGCTTCACAGAAACGTGGCTGCATCAGGATATTCCCGACCACAACGTCTCCATTGACGGCTTCCAGACTGTCCGGGCAGACCGGCATTGCAGCGGGAGCGCTGTGGGCCTCCAACCATATTATCTGCACAGGGAGATCTCACATGTCATACTGGTAGCTGTTTACATCCCCCCTCTGTCAACCAGACTACAGCGTCCAACGTTCTCAACGCTGCCATAGCCAGACTCCAGACAGACCACAAGAGTGCCCTCTTTCTGATCTCCAGACTGACCACCAGAGTGCCCTCTTCGTGATCTCCAGACAGACCACCAGAGTGCCCTCTTCCTGATCTCCAGACAGACCACCAGAGTGCCCTCTTTCTCATCTCCAGACAGACCACCAGAGTGCCCTCTTCCTGATCTCCAGACTGACCACCAGAGTGCCCTCTTTCTGATCTCCAGACAGACCACCAGAGTGCCCTCTTCCTGATCTCCAGACAGAACACCAGAGTGCCCTCTTCCTGATATCCAGACAGACCACCATAGTGTCCTCTTCCTGATCTCCAGACAGACCACCAGAGTGCCCTCTTCCTGATCTCCAGACAGACAACCATAGTGTCCCCTTCCTGAGCTCCAGACAGACCACCAGAGTGCCCTCTTCCTGATCTCCAGACAGACCACCAGAGTGCCCTCTTCCTGATCTCCAGACTGACCACCAGAGTGCCCTCTTCCTGATCTCCAGACTGACCACCAGAGTGCCCTCTTCCTGATCTCCAGACAGACCACCAGAGTGCCCTCTTCCTGATCTCCAGACAGACCACCATAGTGTCCTCTTCCTGATCTCCAGACAGACCACCAGAGTGCCCTCTTCCTGATCTCCAGACAGACCACCAGAGTGCCCTCTTCCTGATCTCCAGACAGACCACCATAGTGTCCTCTTCCTGAGCTCCAGACAGACCACCAGAGTGCCCTCTTCCTGATGTACAGACTGACCACCAGAGTGCCCTCTTCCTAATCTCCAGCCAGACCACCAGAGTGCCCTCTTCCTGATCTCCAGACAGACCACCATAGTGTCCTCTTCCTGAGTTCCAGACAGACCACCAGAGTGCCCTCTTCCTGATCTCAAGACAGACCACCAGAGTGTCCTCTTTCTGATCTCCAGACAGACCACCAGAGTGCCCTCTTCCTGATCTCCAGACAGACCACCAGAGTGCCCTCTTCCTGATCTCCAGACAGACCACCAGAGTGCCCTCTCCCTGATCTCCAGACAGACCACCAGAGTGCCCTCTTCCTGATCTCCAGACAGACCACCAGAGTGCCCTCTTCCTGATCTCCAGACAGACCACCAGAGTGCCCTCTTCCTGATCTCCAGACAGACCACCAGAGTGCCCTCTTCCTGATCTCCAGACAGACCACCAGAGTGCCCTCTTCCTGATCTCCGGGGACTTCAACCATGGATTTATTAACGTCAAAGACATATAATACAAAGACGGCCGAAGCAGCTCCGCGATCATGAAAGGAGCAGGGAGAGACTGTCACTGTGTGAATATATGTTCACATGTGTGTGTTTCATGGAGGAACACATGACAATTATGATGCACCCACACAGGCGGTCACACTGACACAGTCCTGCTCTGCAGCATGTGTTAAACTGAGCTGAGCAGACCCTGTGACTCCGATTCATCAGGATATTGTGTCAAATTCCCATCTGATGAAAGTGGGCTCTTCAGGGAGGAAGGGCACCTGTCAAACGGGCTCTAGGTGCCATGTGATGGTTTAATAAGTATGGAAATGATGTGCTTCATATGCAATGGATTTAAGATCCAGCGGACATCGATTTATTCCGACTGAACACCTGTGATATTTTCAGTGAGCATGTAAGAAGATGCTCTCCAAGAGCATCATTAGAATACTGTGATTCAACGCTCCAGCAGAGTTACAGAGACATGTAGAAGCAAGCTAAAGGTAAAGCTGTTTCAGTGGCACATGTTGCACATTAAAAAATTGTATTTAAAATTGTTGGCCTGTAAATTTTGTTTCAAACTACATCAAAGTAGTTATCTCAACTACCTGCATTAAGTGTGTTGTGTAAAGTTGGTCTCATTTCATAAGTTAGGTTGGCAAAACTTGAAATGATGGGTTTGAGGCTCGGCTAAATTATCTGAGTCTGCTTCAGGCAAAGAACGGGGTCTCCAACTCAAATCTACAGAGGTCTTCATCCACACTTTCAATTCACCACATGTGGTTCCATCTCTCCTGTCCTGTGTGGGTTTGATCGCCCTAAAGGTGAGTCTTTTGTTTGACTATTGTATTGAAACTCTAGCTTTACAGTTGGTCAGTTGATGGTGAGTTGATTACCGGTTACTGTCACTTTAATTTATTTAGTTAGTTTAATAAGGCGCGGTCATTACCAATAGTTAGCCGCCTTGAACATTAGCTGGCTACCTTGCAGGTGTGAAAACGGTGCACTAACGTTCAGTAACAAAGGAACATTTTCTGAACAAACAATAATAAGTTGGCACAACTTTCACTTCTTAGTATGTAGAACTCCAAACTTTAAGTTACACTACATATGAATGATAAGTTATCTCAACAAAAACTCATCAGTTGGCTCAAATGTAAGATTTCTAGTTAGCCTCAAAACTCAAAACTTTAGTGCAGACAGTTGCCTTGAAATTTTGAGTTTTCACAGATTGTCACAGTCTGCTCACCTCCTCCCCTCTGTCAGTAATTTTCCACTCTCCTTGCCTCTGCTCCACTCTGCTGGCCAGCCACGCCCCCTCATCAGGCAACCCGGTTCACCTGCACACTCACCTGCTCCTCATCTGCAATCAAGCCGGTTTATAAGCAGCAGCCACTCTCCACTCCTTGCCAGATTGTTCTTTGACCTCATGCAAGACTTTCCAGCGTTCTTCTCCAGACTGATCTCCCGTTGCCGACCCTGCCTGCCCGTGACCATCCCTCCTCGCCGCTTCCCAGGAAAACACCTACGCCTTCTGTCCCTGACTACGAGTTCTGCCTTCGCCCTTCTGGGGTTCTGCCTGTCCGTCCTCATGGCCGTTTGGTGTCCTGTCCTCCTGTGGAGTTCGAGTGAGTCTGTTCTTTAACTCCCTCCAGGATCTGTCTGTCACCTGTGCTTGACTCGTCAGGCTGTCATCGAGCCCCGAGAGACTCGATTCCCTACCTGTGTTCGAGGTAGAGGGACAATTCACCTGTTGCCCGTGTCTATTGAACCGTTCAATAAAGGTCATTACCAACTGATCTCTTGGCTTCCGATACTGCTTGTGGGTCCTAACTCAACCTGTTACACAGATTTTTTGTTTTAACAGGGTGGTCCGTTTTTTAACCAAGCCAAGTTAAGGCGAATAAGTGACTCTGTTTTGACTGGTGCAACAAAGTCAACACTTTCTGAAACCATAGTCTGTATAAATAATGGACGTAGTATCTGTGACATCACCCATCTGTTCTGAAGCGCTGTTTTGAAGCCTATGGCTGTTTCCGAAATCGCTTACTATACTAGCAGTACGTACTGCTTTGTCCAACATTCAGTATCAATCAATCAATCTTTATTTGTATAGCGCCAAATCACAACAAACGTTATCTCAAGACGCTTTTACAAACATAGGAGATCTAGACCACACTATGTGAAATTATGAACAGAGACCCAACACCAAGACAGGATAAGACTCAGTCTGACCCCACCTTAATCCACCATGAGCATTGCACATCGCAGTATTTAGCTAGTTACAGTGGAGAGGAAAAACTTCCTTTTTAACAGGCAGAAACCTCGAGCAGGACCAGACTCATGTTAGACAGCCATCATGCCTCGACTGAGTTGGGTCTGGAAAGACAGATAGAGGGGAGTAAGAGAGAGAGGTGATAGTGATGAGACGAGTCGTAGAAGCTGTTGCCGCTGGAGTCCAGCACGTCTGTATCAGCTGGAGTCCAGATCGTCCACAGCAGGAGGACGTCTACGGCAGCTCAGAGGAATCTCTGAATGTAGTAAGTAGTATGTGAACAAGCGCAAAATCTGCAGTAAGCCAAAACTCCGATTCGGGAAAATTTGACAGCATGCATCAGACCAGTCTTCCTCGCATACTGTTTCCCATAATGCACAGCGCTCGTTCTGCTTTTTCTTTTTTCTTATTTTTTGACGGGAGGAAATCTGTTTTTGGGTGCTGTGAAAGTTATCAAATTACATATAAACTACTTACTATCTTTTTAAATCATAAGTGATGCTAAATAATCATTTTATTTATCGGCTTCGCCGTTGTTTACTTCCGCTTTCCGAAACCGGAAATCCAGTGACGTCTGTCTCAGGATGCTGCATGACAGATCGAACAGAACAGTCATACTACATACTAAATTCAAACGCAGTATGTAGTAGGCAATACCTACTGCCTACTACATTAGTAAGTAGTATGTAGCAGGCCATTTCGGAAACAGCCAATCATCGGTGGGGGCCAAATTGGAAATATTGAACTCAACCTAACTTCAGTCGAGCTAGTGTGACGTAAAGAGGCGTTTACCCTTTTCACTAACAGCTGCTCGCCTGTCAATCAAGTCAGCCATGCCCTTTTTTGGGCAATACTTGTAAGTTAATATCTTCAAAAATACAGAGTTATAAAAAAGTTCACCCTCCATGCAGTGTGTGCTGATAAAGAAATGAGCTATCCAGACTGAAATCATTTTTTAACCAGGCTGTAAACATGTTTATTTCTGCTGTAAAGATCGTCTTCTTTGAATGGGTGTGTATGTGGTTTCTGGTGTTTCTGCAGCCAGCCTCAAGTGGACACTCAAGGAACTGCAGTTTTTAGCACTTCCGCAGGGGCTTCATATTTTAAAATAAAGAGACAAGATACTCTGTGCTCTCATTACATGGTGCAGCCCTGTTTCTTGTCACGTTGGGAGTTTCTGTATGGGCGTCTATAATACTTGTGGCAGTGGAAGGATTTATAATACAGGACACTAACAGTTAGTGAGGTTAGGGTTAGAACATTAAGTGTGGTAAATCAAGACCCCTTTGATCAGGCAGTTAAAACTCATCAATCAGAGTGTTAGAGATAAGAGAGGCCTGAGAGAACTGAATATAGACGGGGGCTTTAAATATGGGTGAGCCTGTGTTTTCAAAGTGGGGGTCCATGACCCTCTGGAGGGGGTCACCACAGGGGTCGCGGAAACTTGTGGGAAAGTGGATGGGAGAATGGGAACCAAATAAAAATCAAGAGCAACTTGTTATCTTTCCATTAGTACTCTAATCTCTATTTAAAAACATGAATCAGTCCTCAGAGGTCTGGATTCTAAGTGTGAGAAGTGTTCTGGTTTCCATTTGTGGTACATACGCGGTCCGAGTAGTACTGACCAATCACATTCCAGCTGGTCTTGGTATTAAAAAGTTGCTTTCTTTACCTCCTGAAGACAGAACTGACAAAGTTCCAGTTTTACTTTGGCACAACTTTATCTTGATGTCAGTTTGGCAAAGTCAAGATGCTAATTGTAAGTCAATGAAGAGAAAGCAGGGGCAAAGTGTCTGTGTAGCGATGCTGTCTACTGTTCAACTGAAACTGAGACCTACCTAAGGTGCACTTCTCCATCTGTGTGAAGGGCCGACAATGATGATGTTAACATGCAGTTGTTGATGCCAGACAGAAAAGGAAGTCCTGGCTGAAAGTTGTTGAATGCTAACCACCTTCTGGAAATACAGAGAGGATGCCATCCATCCTTGGAGGCAGCACTTAGCCTCATCAGACAATGGTAGGTGTGACATGTCACCCATTGAGCATGTTTGGGATGCTCTGGATTGGCATATACGACAGTGTATGGTCACACCAGATACTGACTGGTTTTCTGACACCCCTCTGGACCCCCCCAATACAGTAAAACTGCACGTTAGAGTGTCCTTTTATTGAGGCCAGCCTAAAGGCTGATTTATACTTCTGCGTTGAATCAACGGCGTACCCTACGCCGGGGGTGCATAGCTCCCGTACCTACGCCATGGCCTACGCATGTAGCTGACGTGCACCTCCTCCAAAATGTAACTCCCCGTAGAGCCGACGTGGACAGCAAGCTCTGTGATTGGTCCGCTCGGCGGCTTTGTCTTTCCCGCATTTACAACACTTCCGGGATCCCGGACATCGGCCGCACATCGGCCGTGTATTTCATCTCCTCCTCTCTATTCTTCATGTAATCATGTCTGTATGATAAACAGCAACATGTATCAGCTGTAGATTAACAGAACACGCTCTGAATCTCTGTGGAAAAGGAAACAGAGATCGTAGCGGGACCGGAAGCAGGCGGCCGGCTATCAGAGAGACCGCACTGCCCTCAAGGGTTTCGGCGGAGAATTGCTGCGCGACACGGACACACCGACGCACAAGTATGTGGGGCTCATGTCCGCGTCAGCCCCTGCTGCGTAGGGGAGACGCAGAAGTATAGTCTTAAGACACACACTTCTGGGTCCTTGGCTTGTCCCCTGGCCTGGGTCTCCCGCGGCGGGTTGGGTCCTTCGGTCTGACGGCTCTCGCGGCCCGGGTGCCGGGCCGTACCGCTCGGCTGATCTGACCCAAGTGGTTTCATCTGCACCAGTGGTGGTCTTGTTACACAAATAGAACACAGCACGGCGGCAACCCTCTGCGACCCAAGCTTCAGTAATGATTGTGGACACTAAGGGTTGCTTAATCATTAGTATCACCACACAGATTTTTTTTTTGGCATCATGGCGTGATGGTCCCTCTCCATCTAAGTGTGTTAGGTCTCTCTCTCCTTCTCTCTCCCTGTCCCTTTGTATATCCTTATGTAATCTTTCTTTCACTTTCTCTTATTTTTATTTTTGGCCCACCTAGGTGTGCACGCCCTCTTTTACAGAACATGATATTAGCTGCCAATAAAAGATAGGTCAGAGTTCTAAGAGGGATGGTGATGGTCTCATGCACACAGTCACAAGCACAGAAGAAAAAGGTTTTCTTTCTTTTCTTTTGCTGCAAGAATAAATTGCATTAATACTTGACAGTTTGTGACAAACATGACACAAACCAGAAATATATATGCAGACGAGAAAAAAAGAAAAAAAGAGAAAAAAAGCAAGAAAAAAAAAAAAAAAAAAA
The DNA here is from genome assembly GCF_009762535.1 of Notolabrus celidotus. Taxonomy (NCBI): domain Eukaryota; kingdom Metazoa; phylum Chordata; class Actinopteri; order Labriformes; family Labridae; genus Notolabrus; species Notolabrus celidotus. Next base: position 3,088,917 of record NC_048289.1, read on the forward strand.
GACACACCTGTGCAATAATCATGCTGTCTAATCAGCATCTTGATATGCCACACCTGTGAGGTGGATGGATTATCTCAGATTGTCTCTTTGAGTTCAGCTCCTGAAAAATGGGAGCAAGAACAAAAGTGTTGTGTTTATATTTTTGTTCAGTGTAGAAGAAAGGGGGATGAGCCTTTGACTGGAGGAAACAAGCAATCAAGCAAGAAATTGTAAATTAAACGACTGAATAAACAAAAAAGAGGTTCATAAATAAATCCAAAGTATAAAGTAGGAAATGAATAACTTGTCACCCAAGCGGGGGAAAATGTTTTTGGAAAAAGAAAATTGAGAAACGCTTTTGCATCTTTTATTTACTAGTTTGGGTGACAAGTTATTAAGTTCCTACTGTGTTTATTGATTAAAGTATTGATTATTATTGAACTATTTTATATGCAAGTTGGACAGTTTTCACTCAAGTTTTGTGAGCTTCTTCTCACTTCTCCCCTATGCACCTGCCCTGTGAAGTTGATGTGCAAAACTTTTCTTCAAATTTGTATTTTTGTGATAGCTCAGTCAGACAACTCATGTCATTTTAAGCTGAAGTTAATCATACAGCACACAGTATTTGAATCTGATTACTCCTCGCAGATTAATTTATATGCAGAAATTGAGAAGTAAAGAGGCGGCCTACAGATGGATGCTGAGGAGGAGGTGGTGTTGAAAGTTTCCATGCAGCACTGCAGCAGAGGCAGAGACAGGAAGTCTTGTAGCTTATATAGACCACCAAATGAGAGGATGTTGAGCTCAGCTGATAGAGAGGATGATCTGTCAGTATGAATCAGTGCAGCTAGAATTGTCTGCCAGAACTGGTTTGCAGGCGGCACGCTGTTAATGTACAAGGAATTCAAGTCTTTTTGCAAGTGGGGTCCCCTCCAGGGGCTGATCCTGTGTGGGACTCTTGGGCATAGCAAAGTGTGGGAAATGATCAGTATTAAAGCAGAAGATTGAAGCTCATTTAGACAGAAAGGTTGATAGTAAGAAAATGCAGATGCTGGCATGTTATTTGTAGAATATTGGGCAGGGTGTGCACTTGGATAGCACTTGTTTATGCAGTCTAACTTTGTTTTAGTATATTCCACCATGTAGGTTTTTACTCCTGATAACACAAGCTAATAATATACCATGAAAATCTGTCCACTGTTCGTTCAGCAACTTCTTATTTATTTTTCATTGAATTATTTTATTTTTTCTTATTCTTATTATTTAACTTATTTTATTTTATCATTTTTAATATTTTTAATTTTTATTCTTTTGCATATTGTGTTCTTAACATTAGGGTTGGGATTAGAATGGGGGGTCTTTTTAATTATTTTTTTAAATATTTGTAATGTATTCTACTTGAAGTTGTTTTATGTACAGCACTTGGTGTTACAATGTTGAAGGGCGCTTTACAAATAAAGTCTGATTGATTAGCAAACTGTGATTCTGTAAAAACTACATAAAAAAAAAACCCTCCTTTATGCATTCATCCTTCAAACCATATGTGTGTAATCTGTGCTAAACTTGGCCCGACTCAATCCCATGGCTCACTGGGGATCTTTCATCAGCTGGTCACTGATCTCAGTCCAAGATCTTGACAGGTCCCAGCCAGACGGACAAATATGAGCTGAAAAAAAGGAACCCATTGACAGATTGGGACATAGAGAACCTGGTGCCTGTTCCTGTACTCTATTGATTGTGTTTCCTGGGCTTTGATTTGGTGGTGTGGCTTATCTGAAGCACAGAGGAACCCCCTGCTTCTGTCCTCGAGTCCCATTGTGCTTCCTTTGGTAATTGTCTGAGGTCTCTAACCCAGGAAATACTCCAGATGAGCAGATAACATAGATTCATGACAACCTTGGCAACTCTGCCTGTGACTGAACCGTCAGACTTAACCACTAATAACATTCTTTGATGCAGCAGCAGAATAACACGGGCTACAAAGTGCTGCTGGACAATGTGGAGGCAGAGGAAGCACAGAAATGCAATCACTGTGAATGGTGCTCTGATTGTCAGGAGGCTGTTTGTAGGAGGGTAATAAGAACAGCGTATACAGAAAAGTATGTTTCACCAGATTGTATAATGTCTCCAGGTAGAAGAAGCATGTGTTAGTGCAGCAGTCTGGTATGGAAACCTTGGAAACTGCTGCTTTGTTTACCTGGTAGTACAATAGGTAGACATCTTCTGTGCTACAGCAGCCTTAGAGGATGAATTCTTTCTGTGTTTCTGTGGTGATTATCTCTCCCTGTGCCTCCAACAGGTGCTCCAGAACCCACTGCAGCAGCTGGTGATCGGGCACCCTGTACCTGATTCTCAATCAGTGACAGAGGGTGTTAAAGCAGGAGAGAGGGAGCAGTCTTCAGCTGTGTGTGTGCTTTGACGTCTTCCTGAGACTTGTGCCTACGCCTTCAGTGGAAGGAGGGTTTCTTTTGAGGCCTTTGACTTTGTGTTTAACTCTTGCTTTGGTTATCGTCATTTTAGTTAATTGTGTTGGTTTCTGTACTTGATTGACTCGCCCGTCAATCAAGTCAGCTGTGCCTCTCATTATGGAAAACTTGTGATCTTAATATCTCCGAAACTGTCACATTATGAAAAAATAAAATACAAATTTGAACCAGGCTGTAAACGTGTTTATATCTGCTGTAAAGATCGTCTTCTTTGAATGGTTTGTCTATGTGGTTTCTGGTGCTTCTGCGACCAGCCCCTAGTGGACACTTGATGAACTGCAGTTTTTAACACTTCCACATTTGCTTCATTTCTTGCAGCCAGAGGTTGCAGCTTGGGTGCAACAAGGAGGTATTTTAATCTTAACTGGATAGGACAACTTTAGAAAGGCAGGACTTTTGGGACACAGTGGGGAAGACATGCACCAAATCCTTTCTCTTTACTCTGTTCGCCGCCAAAATCGCGTGTACACCAGGGCCCAAGACGCAAATTTTCGCAAGAGGGTGTTCCCACAAACAAGGTTGAGCTCACGGACATTAAATGGTGAAGCCAGTTATGCTAAAGGGGTAGAGCTAACTTCCTACTACAACAGATAGCTGACAGACAAAGTTTTTCTCAACTCAGCAGATAATCCTCCTCCCTCTCTGTCCTCACAGTGAGCTCCTGTTTATTCCTGATCCCATAAAAACAGGTAGAGTCACAGAGTTCAGGAAGCTGCTCAGATATAGAATCAAAGTGTCCCATATATTCCAGATGAGGGAATCTCTGCTGGTCCATACGTCACACCTCGAGTTACCGGGTGATCTGCACGCTGATGGCTATCGCGCCATGATAGATTCACGGGAGTTAAGATGATGAATTTGCGCTATTCACATGAATAATTTGCATCATTCGTGTCGCCAGACCACTACTCGCGTCTCCACATTGACTTTACACGTAATTCATTCACGCAAATGATTTTATTCCAGTTTGGTGTGAACGCCTCATAAGGGGTTCCAGGTTTTTGCAGTCTGAGCTCCTAAACACTGGGATGACCTACCTACTGAAATCTTGCATGCTACATCTGTCCCTGATTCTAAATCTCTTCTTGAAACATTATTTTTATTAAGGCTTTTATAACTGTGTAAATCTGATGTTCTGCTCTTGATGTCTTGTTATGCATACTGATAATTTGTACTTTTTAAAACAAAAAATTGTATTTTTTTTTTTTTTTGTGAAGCACTTTGTAACTTTTTATTTTGAAAAGTGCTATATAAATAAAGATTATTACTATTTTTATTATTATTATTATTATTATTATCATTATTACTACTAAATCATGTCAGAAACAGTTAAATCTTTTTCTCAGAATAGAGTTAAATCTTTATGTTTTAAAAAGATCTCTTAGTTGAAAATGTTGCAAAAGGGCAATCTTCAGCATGTAGTCGAGTTCTGAGCCATATCAAACGACCCATAGTAAATATAATCATCTGAATTTCTATAATATGAATCTAATACTTCAACAGACGGTGTTATTATGATGTTGGATATACATATACAGTGGGGCAAAAAAGTTCTCCTACTTAGAAAGATGAGAGAGGTCTGTCATTTTCATCAGATGTACACTTCAACTATGAGAGACAAAATGAGAAAAAAAATGCAGGAAATCACATTGTAGGATTTTTAAAGAAATTATTTGTAAATGATGGTGGAAAATAAGTATTTGGTCACCCACAAACAAGCCAGATGTCTGTCTCTCATAGACCTGTAACTTCTTCTTTAAGAAGCTCTTCTGTCCTCCACTGGTTACCTGTATTAATGGAACCTGTTTGAACTGGTTATCTGTATAAAGACACCTGTCCACAGCCTCAAACAGTCACAGTCCAAACTCAACCATGGCCAAGACCAAAGAGCTGTCCAAGGACACCAGGAAGAAAATTGTGGACCTGCACCAGGCTGGGAAGAGTGAATCTAAATAAATCAACTGTGGGAGCAATTGTAAGAAAATGGAAGACATACTAGACCATTGATAATCTCCCTCGATCTGGGGCCCCACGCAAGATCTCATCCCGTGGGGTCAAAATGATCATGAGAACGGTGAGCAAAAATCCCAGAACTACACGGAGGGACCTGATGAATGACCTGCAGAGAGCTGGGACCAAAGTAACAAAGGCTACCATCAGTAACACACTACGCCAAGAGGGACTCAAATCCTGCAGCGCCAGGCGTGTCCCCCTGCTTAAGCCAGTACATGTCCAGGCCCGTCTGAAGTTTGCCAGAGAGCATATGGATGATCCAGAAGAGGATTGGGAGAATATCATGTGGGCAGATGAAACCACAATAGAACTTTTTGGTAAAAATTCAACTCGTCGTGTTTGGAGGAAGAAGAATGCTGAGTTGCATCCCAAGAACATCATACCTACTGTGAAGCATGGGGGTGGAAACCTCATGCTTTGAGGCTGTTTTTCTGCAAAGGGGACAGGACGACTGATCCGTGTTAAGGGAAGAATGAACGGGGCCATGTATCGTGAGATTTTAAGCCAAAACCTCCTTCCATCAGTGAGAGCATTGAAGATGGAACGTGGCTGGGTCTTCCAGCATGACAATGATCCCAAACACACCGCTCGGGCAACGAAGGAGTGGCTCCGTAAAAAGCATTCCAAGGTCCTGGAGTGGCCTAGCCAGTCTCCAGACCTCAACCCCATAGAAAATTTGTGGAGGGAGTTGAAAGTCCGTGTTGCCCAGCGACAGCCCCAAAACATCACTGCTCTAGAGGAGATCTGCATGGAGGAATGGGTCAAAATACCAGCTACAGTGTGTGCAAACCTGGTGAAGACTTACAGGAAAAGTTTGACCTCTGTCATTGACAACAAAGGTTATGTTACAAAGTATTGAGTTGAACTTTTGTTATTGACCAAATACTTATTTTCCACCATCATTTACAAATAAATTCTTTAAAAATCCTACAATGTGATTTCCTGGATTTTTTTTCTCATTTTGTCTCTCATAGTTGAAGTGTACCTCTGATCAAAATGACAGACCTCTCTCATCTTTCTAAGTGGGAGAACTTGCAAAATCAGTGGATGACTAAATACTTTTTGCCCCACTGTATATATATATATATTTATTTCCTGTCCAGCTCCTCTCTCGGCTGCAGAGGATCGGCTCTGTTGCTTTAAGGGAAAATGACCACCCATATCTTACTGCTTTGATGTATTTGCTTAGACTATACATTCTTCTGATACCAGATAAAACTATTTGTGTGTCTCAGAATATCCAGAATATCATACATGTTAGCTTATGTAGTGTTTATACTTCAGATCCTCCAGACTTCAGGGCTTTTAACACCCGCCGGTCGTCTGAACATCCAGTTATCCATGACGTTATGGTGCAGAGCTCACGTCCCCATTTCAGCCTCTTCCACTCTCTCTCTTTCTCTGAACCATAAAACTAAGCTCCTCCATTCAGGGTCGTCTGAGGTCATCATGGCTGTGTGGCAGTTACATGACCCCTTTATGACCCTCACAGCTGGACACAGACCCCCAGTAGGTCACTGCAGTGCCTACTAAAAAAAAACACACCTCGCCAATATGCATGTCTATTTTCATCAGCAGCTCTTTCTATTACCTGTCATCTGGTTTATGACCTATAAACAAACATATGCAATGCTAATGCACACACAGGAGTCTCTAATGAGATGGCATTTTCTATAAGCTAGTAACACATGAACAGAAAATGTCATCCTCCTCATTTTGTTGAATATAATATTCCATCAATCACATGTGAAGTGTTTTTTCAAAGCTAAAAACATGAGCTCCATTTAAAAATGCAAAAAAAAAAAAGTACAAAAGCAAAACTCCACATTCATGCAGAGAGTGAATACAAGAATAGAAGAGGCTTAAAATAAATCGTGCCAACATCAGTGTCATGGCAAGGTTGCACATGAAGTGTCGTATTTCAGCCTGCAGCCAAATGTTTTTACTATGCCGTCCAAAGAGCAGGTAGGTCACGAAGAGTGAGTGTCCCCGGCCGGCTGACTGAATACATTAGTCTCTATTTTTACTGGTGTGTGATGGAGTGCTGAGAGGGCTCCATGACTCATGACACCAGGCCTGTCAGACACATTCAATACTACTTTTCACTGCTTTGATGAACTTTACATAGATTTTCCACCATAATGATTTTCGACTGTCTGATTAAGATTTCTTATAAATACATCCACTCTTAACTGCTGCTGAAAATCTAAAATAATTTACCAGGAACATTTTTCTAGTTAAAAAAGCTTGAATTAGGAAGAGAGAGCACATCTCCAGTGTTAGCTTCTCTACACTTGCTCCCCATAAAATCTAGACTAGAATTTGAAATCCTTCTTCTGACCTACAAAGCTCTTAATGATCAGACACCTTCATATCTTAAAGAGCTCATAGTGCCCTATCACCCCTCTAGAACAGTACACTCCCAACAAAGTCTCTAAAAGTAGTATGGGAGGTAGAACCTTCAGTTATCAGGCACCTCTCCTTTGGAATCATCTACCAGTCAGGGTCCGGGAGGCAGACACCCTCTCTACTTTTAAGAGTAGGCTTCAAACTTTCCTTTTTGATAAAGCTTATAGTTAGAGCTGGATCAGGCTTGGACCAGCTCTTAGTTAAGCTGTTTTAGGCTTTTGTTTTATAGTAAGAGCGGGGGATGCATAGTAGGCAGAGATTAGCTGATCTGAGTGGACAAGAGGTGGAATATGAGATAAGGACCCATAACTAGGGGTGAGACCATGCAGAGCTTTATATGTGGTTAGAAGGATCTTGAAATTCTGCATCTAACGGGAAGCCAGTGGAGTGATGCAAGAACAGGGGTGATACGGACTGACGGCTGGTACGAGTTTAGTAATCTGGCAGCTGCATTTTGGATGAATGGTAAGCAGTGTAGAGATGATTGACTTAGGCAGGTGTAAAGGGAATTGAAATAATCTAAACAGGAGAAAATGAAAGTATGAATGAATGTGTTAAGGTCAGAAAGAGAAAGCATTGGTCTGATTTTGGTTATATTTCTAGGCTGCAGGAGACAGGATTGGGTGAGTTTGGTGATATGATGGTCAAAAGTCATGTGATGATCAAAAGTGATTCCTAGACTTATTGCAGTGGGTTTGATATTTAGTTTTAATGGGCCAATGGACTGTTGAAGTGCAGTGGTGAAGGTGTCAGGTCTCATTAACAGTATTTCAGTTTTATTAGATGGAGGAAGTTTAAAGACATCCAGTCTTGAACATCAGTCAGACAGTTATGGAGGGAGGACAACTGATTCAGGTTGTTGGTTTTAGCAGAAAAATATATGTGGGTGTCGTCGGCATAGCAGTGGTATGAAACATCTGGGAATTGACTGAAGAGCTGACCGAGTGGAAGCATGTAAAGGGAGAACGGGAGAGGACCAATGACAGAACCATGGAGAATGCCACACAGCAGAGGGGCAGAGGAGGATACATGATTGTTGATGCAGACATTGAAATACCTTTCACTTGAATAAGGCAAGGCAAGGCAAGGCAAGGCAGCTTTATTTGTATAGCGCATTTCATACACGAGGGCAACTCAATGTGCTTTACATTAAAACATTAAAAGCATTGGAGACATTCAGACAGGCATAAAAGAACACAATTAAAATGACAAATATGATAAAACAGAAAAGAAAAGGAAAATTAGAATTTATATTAAAAATTACATTAAAATTTTAATTTAAAGTGGGTTAAAATAATCTAAGATAGGAAGGCAGAGGTAAATAAAAAAGTCTTAATCTTTGATTTAAAAGAGGTGAGAGTTGGAGCAGACCTGCAGCTTTCAGGGAGTGTGTTCCAGATATGTGGTGCATAATGACTAAACGCTGCTTCACCATGTTTCCTTCTGACTCTAGGAACTGAAAGCAGACCAGTACCTGATGACCTCAGAGGTCGAGGTGGTTCATACAGTAGCAGCAGATCAGCAATGTATTTTGGGCCTAAACCATTCAGTGCTTTATAAACCATGAGCAGGATTTTAAAGTCTATTCTCTGACTGACAGGAAGCCAGTGTAGAGATCTAAGAACTGGAGTAATGTGGTCTACTTTTTTGGTCCTTGTTAGGACTCGAGCAGCAGCATTCTGTATGAGCTGCAGCCGTCTGATGGACTTTTTAGGGAGTCCTGTAAAGACCCCGTTACAGTAGTCTAGTCTGCTAAAGATAAATGCATGGAGGAGTTTTTCTGCATCCTGCTGAGACATAAGTCCTTTAATCCTTGATATATTCTTAAGGTGATAATAGGCTGACTTTGTAATTGTCTTAATGTGGCTGCTGAAATTAAGGTCTGAGTCTATGACTACACCAAGGTTTCTGGCTTGGTTTGAACATTTCATCATTGCAGATTGGAGCTGAGCAGTTACCTTTAACCTTTCTTCCTTGGCTCCAAAAACAATCATTTCAGTTTTTTCTTTGTTTAACTGAAGAAAGTTCTGGCTCGTCCAGTCATTGATTTGTTCAATGCATTTACTCAGTGTTTGTAAAGCCTGAAACCAGTACCTGAAATCCAAACCCAGTAGGGATGCAAGGATATCAAAATCTCACGGTACAGTATCGTCACAGTATTAAGGCCGCGGTACGGTATTATTGCGGTATTGTCAAAAAAATAAGATGACTTTGGAAAAAATGTCATAGTGTGGAAAATTAAGTGCCAGGAATGATAAGGATAAACACACTTACTGTAATTGAACACAAACATAATGCTCAAATGTTCTAATCACATTTATTACTACCAACTAGGGCTGTCAAAAATTGCTCCAAAATGACGTTCGAATATTCGCTCTAAAAAACCCAGAGGTTCGAACCATTTGAATATCTATAATTGCGCATTATGTCAATAACAGGTGGACAAACTAATACAAGGAGACATAACTACTTGTATATGTATTTTTATTTAAGATTTAACATGCCTTAAACATACCTACACATAACAAAACAAGTAAATGACCTAATGGTCTATACCGTAACACTTTTAAGACCGTAGACCTCTCGCTCGCTCGCTCGCCCCCCTCTCTGTGCGCAATGCGCTGAGTGAGTGCTGAACAAGACTTGTGCGAGCAATTAAAGGTCCTGACTCTTGTCCCTAATATAGGCAGGCTTCATTCAGTGATTGAAGCAATTATTAACATTAATTGAAGTTAAAGTTAAAAACTAAAAGTAGTCCTCTTACATTCTTGGCGCTTGTATAAAAAAAGAGGAAAAACTGCATTTTATCTCAGTGTCACTGATTGTCGGGCTCTTTTAGTCCACTGTCAATGTAGGGTCTTAGGCCTTTGTCAAAAGCACAAGACAGTCCACATGTGAAGAGGCCAGATCTCTTTTTATTCACTATGTTCCCAGCGGAGGAAAAGACGCGTTCAGAGCGCACTGAGGATCTGGGGATGGAAAGATTTCTCTCTACAGTCTGCTTCACGCTGTGCATGTGTGACTCCTGTGACCTGTCCCTGACCCGTCATGCAGTGCGCACACTCTCAAAGCAGTCGCTGATGTGTTTTTTTTCCACAGTTGAATATTAATTTTCACAATCAAATCTCCGTTTTTTTTTATATTCGAATTTAGAATATTCGTTGACAGCCCTACTACCAACAGGTCTTTTCAAGTGCAATGAGCAGTGCCGGCACATCCAGTGTTTCAAGTAACAAGCAAATTAAAAAAAGTCTCTTTTAAATCCCTCATTGTCCACCACTGAAAACGGCTGCAGGGGGATGATTCATCAAGTGCCTTCTCATATTACTTGTATTCCCCGACTCGTAGATGATCGCGGTCTGGCAGTGTCTGCAAACTGTTTTTTTTTTGCATGTCCGTCATGTTTTCTGCTGGATCGTCTTTGTTTACTGCTTTCCGTCATCTCTTCCTTCACTGCGCAGGGGATCATGGGAGATGATGTTTGCTTCTCAGCCCGGCCCACTCAATGGCGCCAGAAAAAAACTAGGTAACACTTTACAATAAGGGTCCCTTAATTAGCTTTAGTTAATGCATTATTAAGCATTAATTAACAGTTTAATAATAGTTTAATAATCGTTATAATGTATTACCTAACATTGACTAACACATTAGTTAGTGCATTAATAAGCAGTTCATTAATGTCCACTGCTCAGAGTTAATTAATACATTATTAAGCATTAATAAAAGTTACAAAACTTAATTAGTTAACCATTAGTGAATGCTTTCTGGTCCCTTATTGTAAAGTGTAACACGTGCATCACTTAAGTAACACATTATAAATGCTAAACTGCCTCATAAGCATTACTTAACCATAATTAAGCATTAGTGAATGCTTTTTGGACCCTTATTGTAAAGTGTAACACATGTATCCCTTAGGTAACACATACACTGAAGCAAAATGAGTTGAAATGTAGTTGAAGCAACACATATAAAGAATTCAACACATTTTATTTAGAATAAAACTGATAATCACAGATAACATCTCAACTGGCACAGAGAAGTACGGTGGCCCTGAGAGCTCACAGCACTGCAACTTAAGAAAACACATGCAAAAAGACAAAACACAAGAAAATTAAGAAAACATCTTCATCAATTTGACAACACATGCGCAGCATTTAGAAAACGCGATGCAAAGACCACAACACAATACATTAGAAAAACACGCTGCAAATAGACAGCAACACAACAGAAGTGTTTCCAGAGGACACTTAAAAGTGATGCACACGCTTATGCTGATGCTGATGCTTATGAGGCAGTTTAGCATTTATAATGTGTTACTTAAGTGATGCATGTGTTACACTTTACAATAAGGGTCCAGAAAGCATTCACTAATGGTTAACTAATTAAGTTTTGTAACTTTTATTAATGCTTAATAATGTATTAATTAACTCTGAGCAGTGGACATTAATTAACTGCTTATTAATGCATTAACTAATGTGTTAGTTAATGTTAGGTAATACATTAGAACGATTATTAAACTATTATTAAACTGTTAATAAATGCTTAATAATGCATTAACTAATGCTAATTAAGGGACCCTTATTGTAAAGTGTTACCAAAAACTACACTAGCGGGAGTAATCTGAGTCCCTGTTTGATACCGTCACACGCCACGTTATTATTGTGAGAATTTTGATACCGAAATACCGCGATATTTACAATACCGTTACATCCCTAAAACCCAGTTATGCAGTCTGTTAAGTAGCGTGGCATGATCGATAGTGTCAAATGCGGCTGTCAAATCTAGCAGATTGAGAATTGAGGTTTGACCTTTACTGCGTGTATTAGGATGTCATTAGTTACTTCGAGTAGAGCTGTCTCGGTGCTGAGTTTATTTCGTAAACCAGATTGGAATTTGTCAGAGATGTTATGGCTTTCAATGTGGGTCAGAAACATGTTTTTCCAGGATTTTTTAGAGAAAGGGGAGCTTTGAGATTGACTGGTAATTAGCAAACTGAGCTGGATGTAACAAAGGTTTTTTGAGAAGTGGTTGAATGTTGGCAGGTCCACAGAGCCAGATGTAAGTGGGTAATTAATAATGGGGAGCAGACAAGGGGCTAAGACAGGGAAAATGGATTTAAGACATTTTGAGGGAATTATGTAACAGGAGCTGGAGGATGGACGCATATGAGCCACAGTACTGAGCAGGGTCTGCAGAGTGATGGGAGCAAAGTCACGTTGCTGTGTTTGTTCCAGGTCATGTTGCTTTGGAAGGTGCTGCCGAGAAATGTGGCCTGTTTGCTGATGTTTACTGTCTGGTTGTGAAGTGTGAGGTTGATACTGTTGAACATTGGGTTTTGACGGGGTTGAGGATGATTCTCCAGAGGTTTGACCAGTCTTCTATTTCAGGGATGCATTGTTGTAGTTTGGAGGCGGCGAGCTGTGGGGATTCGGATGTGGATGTGGACCAGTAGCAGAGATCATCTGTGAACTGTGAAACTTTGGCTATGGTGGATGGGGGTTGTAAATGTTGGAGATATAGAAGAGGAAAAGGAGGGGGCTGAGGACTGAACCTTGGGGGACTCCGGCTTGGGGGGGTGAAGGGGGTGGAGACTTTGACCTTGATTTGTGATTTTCAGAGAAAGTTTGGGATGATGGTTTGGGTGGGTTTTGGGAGTTTGAGGTTATTGTCCAGAAGTCTGTAGATGAGCCATACTTTGTCAAATGCTTTTTTTTTTTTATGTGCCACGGTGATGTGTTTTTTATTGAAGTTTCTGTGGATGACTTCTAATAAGCAGAGGAGGTTGCCTGGTGGTTCTGCCTTTCTGAATCCTGCTTGGTGAAGTGAGAGTAGTCCGAGTGATTCTGTGTGGTTGGTGAGTCGTTAGGTGAGTTTGCGTTCAAACAGTTTTCCAATGTGGCTGAGGAGGCTGATGGGGCAGTAACTTGAGGGGTTGTGGGGGTCTTTGCCGGGTTTATGGATCATTGTGATGACTGCTGTTTTCCAGGGTGAGGGGAAGTGTCCGGTTGTGAGGCAGGTGATGAAGAGCTGTCCAAGGTGCTGAAGGAAGGTGACTGGGACTTGCTTAATGAGGATGGTGTGGATGTCGTCTTATCCGGGGGCTTTGTTCTTCAGTTTTTTTCAGGTGTAGTTGGATTTCTTGGGTTGTGACAGGGTTTGTGAGGGGGTGGGACTCTACAGTGGGATGGGCTGTATTGGTCTGCTTGTGGTCCTGTTTGGTTATTTCTGAATCTACCAGTTTTTTCCATGTATTGTCAAAGTGTGGATGGTTTGGGGTTGAGTGGCTGTTTTCCAGGTGGTTGCAGAAGAGTGAGGCCTTTTCTTTATTGTCCTTATTGACGGATCAAGAAAATTTAAGGGGTGGTGTGTTGTTTGTGTCCTTGTCTCTTTTTAAACTTTTGATTTTCTGAAAGAATGTCTGGGGATTTGTGTCTTGGTCGAGTTTTTTTGTAAAATGTATTCCAGGTTTTCTGTCTGTGAATGGTGAGTTGGGTTTTTATGGTGCTCTGCAGTTGGTTTATTTCAGTTTTGGTGTGGGGGGATCTGTACCGTATTAATTATCTGCGCAATTAACCGTCTCACCACTATCACTTCTCTCTGTCTTCATCTCCCTCTATCCCTCTCTCCAACACGGTCTCAGCAGATATGTGTCTAACATGAGTCTGGTCCTGCTGGAGGCTTCTGCCTGGTAGCCATCAAAGACCTAAACAGCCGCCGTCGGCTACTTGTTATTAAATGTTTGATTACTTTTGAACTGCTAATCCTATTAACAAGCTTTAAATACTCAGTTACAGCGTACATTCTCATCTTTCCATTGATACCACATTTGTCTCATTCAGCATATTCAAAATAAATTGAGGAGAGTCTGGTGCCCCCAGAAATGGTCTAGGTCTTTAAGAGTTAAAATAAGTTTGTCCTTGCCACTACTGTGCAAAGTGCTCTGCTCATGGTGGATTAAGATGAGATCAGACTGAGTCCTGTCTGTAAGATGGGACTGGATCTTTTTATATTCATTTATTTATGAACCTTTATTTTTAGCAAGATAGAGTCTCTTTTACGAGGGAGTCCAAAACAGCAGCATAAAAAGTTTCATAGAGAACAAGACAAAACAACAGTGACACGTAACTATTATGTCAATTAATAAATAAGCAGTGTTAAAGAGGATCAGATGATCCTTTATTCTAGTTTTTAAAATCCTCCAATCGAGTTAAACAATCCAGTTTTATGTGACCTCGTAGCTCAGACCAGGGTGAGGGAGCAAATACATTAAAAGCACTTTTACCAAAAATAGAGTTTGAGGAATGACAAAAAGAATTCGTCCATGGGACCGAAGGTTACAGCCACTGACAACTTTAGAAGTCGGTATAGATGAGAGTCAAGAGCTGGATCCTCACTTTCCTAAATATAGTTTATTTACAGCTTTCCACTGCTCAGATGATCATGGTTAAAGAGTGTAATATTCAAAAGTGCTGAAAAACTGAAAGAACAGATCTAGCCTCTCTTGGGATCTGTGTTGTGGTCTGATGCAGCTGGTGGTCTCAGTTTGTTCTGGGGTGGGTTTTTATTTATTTCATTTGTTGTTTTGAAATTATAGAAAAGCCTCAACCTGCTGCGAGTTGTATCATCAAGCAGAAAGATGTATAAACTATTGACAGACAACGAGGAGAATCGTAATCAGAAATACTTTATTTATTCCAGGGAGTGAAATTCAGTAATTACAGTTGCTCTATACACAATAAGTTAGACAAACACAATAATAAGCAGGTTGGCAGAAGGGGGAGTTAAACAGCTACCAGTATACTGGTAGCTGTTTACCAGACCATGAGATTACCCTGTGCAGATAATATGGTCGGAGGCCCACAGCGCTCTTGATGCTATCCCGGTCTGCCCGGACAGTCTTGAAGCCGTCAATGGAGACGTTGTGGTCAGGAATATCCTGATGCAGCCACGTTTCTGTGAAGCACACCATGCTACATTCCTGAAACTCTGTCTGACTCCTGGCTAGTCCTGTTAGCTCGTCCATCTTATTAGCCAGAGATCTCACGCTGCCCATGATGAGAGAGGAGAGACATGGCTTCTATAAACCTCTGTCTTATACCAGCTCTCCTCCCTCGTAGCTCTATGCCTCCTCTGCCAGTCCACAACTCTCACCAATGGAAGGCCAATAGAGGTCACAACTTCAACAAACTGCCAGTATGATGAAGAAAGAGAAGAAAAATCAGAAAGAAGAATGAACGAAGAGGAGCGACTGCAACAGGCTGCATGCACGGTTGGCGCATGTGCAGACAATGAACAGACAATGTTTGTGTGTACTTCATCTCGGTCATAGGTGTAGACTTTATTTGCAGATGGTTTTAACCAGCTTTTGTCATGCTGCTATAGGCCTAGACTGCCGGGGTAACTGGCATACTGACAGACTGGGATCCTAGCTCACCCCCTTCCCCCCAACCCCTTCATCACTTACTTTAACTCTGCCTGTCCCATTAATGTTACTAACCATAGACCTTTCTGGAGTCCCTGAGCTCCATTGTCTCGTAGGTTCCTCTGAGCTACCGTAGACGTCCTCCTGCTGCGGACAATCTGGACTCCAGCTAATACGGACGTGCTGGACTCCAGCGGCAACAGCTTCTACGACTCGTCTCATCACTATCACTTCTCTCTCTTACTCCCCTCTATCTGTCTTTCCAGACCCAACTCGGTCGAGGCATGATGGCTGTCTAACATGAGTCTGGTTCTGCTCGAGGTTTCTGCCTGTTAAAGGAAGTTTTTCCTCTCCACTGTAACTAGTTAAATACTGCGATGTGCAATGCTCATGATGGATTAAGGTGGGGTCAGACTGAGTCTTACCCTGTCTTGAAGTTGGGTCTCTGTTCATAATTTGACATAGAGTGGTCTAGACCTCCTATGTTTATAAAAGCGTCTTGAGATAACGTTTGTTGTGATTTGGCGCTATACAAATAAAGATTGATTGATTGATTGAACTGTGCCTGATTTTGCTGGTGATGCAGTACACTTACTTTGAGCCTCTCTCTGCCTCTCCGTGTAGCCGGAGTAAAGTAGACACTCAGCTCATTAACACCCATCTTGGCAGATTGTATTAACTTATTAGTAATTCTGCATTCCAGCGCTGTTGTTTTAGTTTCCTCGTTGTTGATTCACCCACAGCCTTATCCTGTCCAGTGTCCTCATGGCTCCATCTGCTCCTCTCTCAACCCTGGCCTCACCAACCCTGGTCATCTGCCCTGAACCACTGTTTGGCTCAGTTTTCCCCTTTTGCTCAGCACATTCAGCATCCAGCTCTGCTCCTTTCATCCTCTCTGTTCTGCTCTTTCCCTGGCTTAATGGTCTATGCTCAACCCATGCAGTAATAATTATCCATCTCAGTTTATCCCCAGGATCCTCCTTTGCACTTTGGTTCACTGGCTAACATTGAGCACAGTGTCTCCAACTCTATGGAAAGTCCTTTAACTTGAAGCATCAGCCAAAACTTTCCTGAATGAAGAATTAACCACCGTTTTCTTCCTGATCAGTATCAAAGGGAGATAACTTTCTGCTCCTTAATGAATGATATTGAATACAAAATGTGACCTTAAAACTAGCACAGGCACCATCCTGTGTTTCTTCTTCCTCCACCTCCCCTGTCTTATCTTTGAGTTATCTATGTTTCCATACCTGGCCACTAATTCATCTTCAAACCCGTCTCAAATCTTCTCATGACAATGCATCACAAGAACCCTGCTCTCCATCCAGTCCTTGCCAAATCATTCTATCTGGTTCTGTGGTAATCAATCTTTCTTTTGTCCTCATTCTGTTCTACCGTCGTCTCCTGTGCCTGGGATTCAGGATTACAATCCTCCGTTTCTCTGCCAAATCATTTCTTCAGCCCACATCACCCCAGCCTGACGTCACCCTTTCAATTCTTCTGCCAGCTCTGTCAGTCTTAGCCAGCCGCAGCTAATCAACTCCTTGGGCCGCCTAAATGTCACCTGCCTCGGCCAACCCCAACAACATCACTCCTAAACTGCTAAGACCATTTTACCTCAACAGAGTCTGCTTTAAGTTGGATTACTGATGAGATGTGAGGCCAGTCTCGGTGCTCTAAAATGATATTTTCTTGGTCCTCAGTCGAACTGAAAGTCGTCCCAAACCTGCATCCCAAGCTCTGACTGAGGAGGAAAAATGATTGAGGAGAGGGGAGGGAAATTGAGGAGCAATACGTGAGGATCAAGCTGCAAACTCCGGCCATGAGAAGGGGAGCCATGCTGAAACGCTAAAAACTGCAGTTCATCGAGCGTCCACTTGAGGCTGGCTGCAGAAACACCAGTAACCACATACACACCCTGTTAAAACGAAAAAGCTGTGAAAACTCAAAATTTCAATGCAACTGTCTGCACTAGATTTTTGAGTTTTGAGGCTAACTAGAAATCTTACATTTGATCCAACTGATGAGTTTTTGTTGAGATAACTTATCATTCATGTGTAGTGTAACTTCAAGTTTGGAGTTCTACATACTAAGAAGTGAAAGTTGTGCCAACTTATTATTGTTTGTTCAGAAAATGTCCCTTTGTTACTGCATGTTACTGCACCCTTTTTACACTTACAAGGTAGCTAGCTTATGTTCAAGGCGGCTAACTATTGGTAATGACCATGTCTTATTAAACTAACTAAACAAATTAAAGTGACATTAACTGGTAATCAACTCACCATCAACTGACCAACTGTAAAGCTAGAGTTTCAATACAATACTCAAACACAACACTCACCTTTAGGGCGATCAAATCCACACAGGACAGGAGAGATGGCGCCACATGTGGGGAATTGAAAGTGTGGATGAAGACCCCTGTAGATTTGAGTTGGAGACCCCGTTCTTTGCCTGAAGCAGACTCAGATAATTTAGCCGAGCCTCAAACCCATCATTTCAAGTTTTGCCAACCTAACTTATGAAATGAGACCAACTTTACACAAGAAACTTCATACAGGGAGTTGAGAGAACTACTTTAATGTAGTTTGAAACAAAATGAAACATTTGTTGTTTACTTAACCAAAAAATCATTTTCAGGCCAACAATTTTTAGTTTTAATTTTTACAGTGCACCCATTCAAAGAAGATGATCTTTACAGCAGAAATAAACATGTTTACAGCCTGGTTAAAAAAGAATGTATGTCTGAATAACTAATCTCTCTATCAGCACACACTGTATGGGGGGTGAATGTTTTTATAAATCTTCATGCATGTAACTGCCCTGAAATTGAGACGGGGAAAAGCTGCTCTTTTATGTATTTAAAATAAAATTGTAAACAGGAATAAGCTACAAGAAAGATGATTAGATGACCACTGTACAATACATAGGAGAGGAGGGAAGGGTATGTTATTGTATTTTGATCTGTTTTTCTTTTCTTTTTTATTAGTGTGTTTATAAATTAATTAATTAATTAATTTTGTATTTATTTATTTATTTATTTATTTATTTATTTATTTATTTATTTATTATCATTATTTTTGAGATGACAGATATGTGACTATAGGTTCATTCTCTTCTTTTTGTGTATTGTGTATGAATGTTACAAAAAGTAATACATTTGTAAATCATTAAAAAAAGAAACCAGCTGACAGCTGATCATCTGACACCTTCATCACACACAGACGTTTCTCCACATGACTCTCCAGAGGAAAGGACGTCTCATATCTCTCACATCAAACTGTGGCTATTTTTGAAACTGCCTACTATACTAGCAGTACGTACTGATTTGGCCAAAATTCAGTATGTAGTATGTGAACTAGAGCAAAATCTGCAGCATGCCAAAACTACCCGGATGTCTACTGATTCAGGAACTGTTTCCCACAATGCACAGTGCTGGTTCCGCTTTTTCTTTTCTCTTATTTTTTTGATGGGGGGGGACACAGTTTTTAGGCTCTGTGAAAATTATTAAATGCCATATAAACCACTTCTTAACTTTTTAAATCATAAGTGGATTCTAAAGAAGCAGTTTCTCATCCAGTGACGTCTGGCCCAGCATCCTGCTACACAGATCCAACAGAACAGTCAGACTACATACTAAATTCAAAAGCATGGAGTAAGCAGTACCTACTGTCTCCTACATTAGTAGGTAGTACTGTATGTAGCAGGCCGTTTCAAAAACAGCCACTCTCTCTCCATGGATCTCTGGTGGGGGGGGACTAAGATGCAAGGAAAGGATGTAAGTGAAGGATGCAAAGATGCAACTCTGGAGAACTGAGATGAATGTGTATACACCTTAGATTTATGGAGAGACACACTCCCCTTAAAAAAAACCTCTGTACAAGCAGCATGCTGATCCCTGAAGCTACAAACAGCAACACAAATTAAAGTATGTGTGGGAGGGTTGGTGCAAGTATTTATAAGGGCTGGTAATGATCGTATTAAATGCTCTTCAGGGACTTTTAAGAAAGGTGATTAATTCCTGGATAAAGTTGAAGACTATGAATCAAAGGAGGCTTTCACGTTTCCAAAGAAGCCTGAAGCTGTCACAGTGAGAGTGAAACGCTAACCTGAGTGCAGACGCTCAATCTAACAGGTGGGTTTATTGCAGGTTTCTAAATGTAGGTTCATGCTTACACGCAGGAAACTGTGGTGTGCCGCTGACAAACAAAGAATCAACAGGCGTGCAAATCATCATGAACATCTCGTGCGAGCACAGATCTCAGAGAGGGACGCCTGGATCACAGAATAAACAACCTTAACTGAAAAATTACATTCAAAACGTTCTCTTTGCTATAACCACAGACTATTTGTAAATCACACGCAGCTGTGAAGACTGGCAGCAGACCAGAGTTAATTATATATGAGCTGCAGGTGTGAAGCACATGAGACTTCTTTGTAAAGCGTCAATGCTCCATGAGAGACAAGATAAGAGGCTGAAAGAGGTATCAGACTGCTGCTCTGATACGGTTTCATGGTGGTGTAGTTTTATTGCTTTCAAACAAAGATCAACTTTTTGAAGGTTGATGTCACTTAGCCTTATAAGCTTAAGATAAGATAAGATAAGATATTAAGAAAAGATAAGATATTACTTTATTGATCCCCCGGGGGGAAATTCAGTTGTTACAGCAACCCAGACATAAGTACAATCAATAAAAATGTCAGTAGTGACAGGCTGACATGGTGTGATTATGGTTGGTAATGACAGATTAAGCAATAAATAAAAATAATATGGGTATGTGATATGACCATGAGTTGTAGTTAGAATAATAATGTAAGATAACATAATATAATAATAATATGGCAAGATAATTATAATACAGTATATTATGCATTATAATGTCAGCAGCAGTCAAGAGAGAGAGTTCGGGATAAGATGATGGAGTGTGACCGACAGAGCAGGGATGGTATGGATCTGTTCATGGCGGTGGGCACAAAGGAGCGCCTGAAGCGTTCAGTCTTGCACCGTGGTGGAATGATGCGCTGACTGAACGAGCTCCCCATCAGCCACAGCTCATTATGGAGAGGGTGAGAGGGGTTGTCCAGGATGGCTTGCAGTTTGTCCATCAACCTCCTCTCAGCCACTGACTCCAGACTGTCCAGTTCTAGGCCAACCACAGAGCGGGCCTTCTTTACCAGCTTGTTGAGCTTGCTGGCCTCACCCGTCTTGATACCTCCACCCCAGCACACCACAGCAAAGAAGAGAGCACTGGCCACCACAGACTGATAGAAGGTCTTCAGAAGCCTGCTGCAGACACTGAAGGACCTGAGTCTCCTCAGGAAGAACAGTCAGCTCTGTCCCTTCCTGTAGATGGCATCAGTGTTGGTGGACCAGTCCAGTTTATTGTTTATTTGGACCCCAAGGTACATGTATGAGTCCACCCTCTCCACTTCCTCCCCCTGGATGAGGACTGGGGCTGGGGGCCTCCTGTTCCTCCGGTAGTTCACCACCAGCTCCTAAGTCTTGCTGATATTGAGCTTCTTAATGGGACCAGTGTTAATTTGTGCAGCTATTTTAGATTCAGTCTTAAGGCCAAATTCCACCAGATCCGCCTCCGATCTGGATCTGATAGGTTTCTATTCTAGTCAATTTGTTAACTTCCACTGGATCCACTTTGTTGTGTTCGGGCTGCGGGATGCATCAATCTCAACAGAGCAGATGGAGCGGGACAGGAAGTCAGGCACCAAAACAAAGGTTTTCAGAGGACCATGAAGACAACATGCATGAGGAGAGGAGGAGGAGAATCCTTGATTCAGGAATTACTGCAGGGAAACCTCGGTCACATGACTCCAGCTGTCCGGTGGTCCTGCTCCGTGCTGCATTCTGAAAACACAACCGGTGGGTGTTGACGGACGAGAGAGCACAGAGCCGGACCAGCAAATCAGAGAAGGATCGGACACTGATCTGTTGGAAGTCCCATGTTAGTCTTTAGATGAAATGCCTGTTAGTTGTAGTCCAATTTTTGTCTTTTATTTTTGTCAAAACATTTTGTCTTTAAAATAATTCACCGTCAATATTTCCATCTTTTAACACTTTTCTGTCGGTACCTTCACTGCACCCCTTGCCACAAGTCCCATCTACCACTCACTCTGTTTCCACAACAGATACATTACTTTCATTAAGAAAGAACAAAAAAAGTGTAGAGCAATACCTGTAGAAAGTGTGGCCAGTAGAGGACTGCTGAAACAGGACACAGCCAGTATAAAGGGACCATTTACTGCCCTTCAACAGAGACGCTCTCAGAAGAAGAATGGCTTCAAGCGATCAAAAAGAAGTAGTTGTGGCTCTTATTTTATTCCTCTAGCCAAAATCACCGATGTGGGAACTGCATCATTGAAAATAGAACGTATAAAGTTCAGTGTTCAAATAAAATGTAGTGTATAGGAATATTTTGTTCATGTTTCTGCATTTCTAATATATTTGTATGTTTTAGGCTATTTTCTTGTTTTTGACACAATTTCAATATCTCTGACCAATTTAATTTAATGGCCTGCATAACTTATTTTGCTTGGGTTGCACATATTCTTGGGATATGAAGCATTTCAAAATACAATGTAGGTACTGGCAAGCCATATGCTTTGCAGTGGTCATTTTGCATTTATTCTAAAATTCTAAAAGGCCCAGGAAGGTGCCTCTTGAAAATGTTTGACTGCCTAACAGCCCATAACAATCAAAATATTAATCAATACTAATGTTCACACTCATTTTTGCAGGTACTTTTCAATTAATATACACAGCTAGATATAACCACATGATGCTTTTAGAATCTAAATTACATCATTAAAAAGAAATTATAAAACTCTTTAGAAGTACATTATGCTTCACTCAGCAAGTCTTGAATAAAGTTATAAAAACAGATGCAACATATCATCCTGAACATTCTTATCCAGGATCTTGTTGCAGATCCACCAACCCTATGAACGTGTCATCTTCCCCCCCTGCAGAGCAATTTTAAAAAAAAACATAATTTTCATTAAGGATAAAACTTCAGCCTGTAAAGACTTGAAACGCTTAAGTTTTAAACATGGGGCTAAAGAATTGTCCAATCCCTGTCCATCGGGCTGGGTGGGTGGCTGGTGTCCCTGTCACCCTCCGTCCCCCTGCTGTCCCCTCCCCTGCGGGGGCCTGGTCCGCGGCCGCCCTCGGGGCCGGGTTTCCCGTGGGTTCCCTCGCGGTCCTTTTTGGGGGGTGGGGTGGCGCGCAGCTGGGGGGATGTTACTACGGCAACCATTGGGGTGTCCCTCCATGCCTCCGCGGCCTGTTCCATCAGTCGCGGGGCGTGGGTGGGGGGCGTGGCTGGGGGGGCGGGGGGATTGGCCCTGCCGCCCCGCCACTCCAGCGCGGTGGTTGGCGGTCTCTGGTCCTGGTCCTGCCCGGCTGCCTGGCTGTCTGCTCCTGGTGCTGGGCCCCCTCGGCCCTGGTGGCTCCTTTGGCTCTGTCTTGGGGGGCTGTGGGGGCGGTGTTGTGGAGGTGTTCCTTGGGGGGGCTGCGGGATCTCTCCCCCCTCGCCCCCTTTCCTCCTGCTGGGTGACCAGGGGGTCGCCCTGGGTGCGCCGGCGGTACCTGTTTGCTTCCTGTCTGGGTCCTTGGCTTGTCCCCTGGCCTGGGTCTCCCGTGGCGCGTTGGATCCTTCGGTCTGACTGCTCTCGCGGCCCGGGTGCCGGGCCGAACCGCTCGGCTGATCTGACCCAGGTGGTTTCATCTGCACCAGTGGTGGTCTTGTTACACAAATAGAACACAGCACGGCAGCAACCCTCTGCGACCCAAGCTTCAGTAATGATTGTGGACACTAAGGGTTGCTTAATCATTAGTATCACCGCACAGAGTTTTTTTGGCATCATGGTGAGATGGTCCCTCTCCATCTAAGTGTGTTAGGTCTCTCTCTCCTTCTCTTTCCCTGCCCCTTTGTATATCCTTATGTAATCTTTCTTTTACTTTCTCTTA
The DNA here is from genome assembly GCF_009762535.1 of Notolabrus celidotus. NCBI lineage: Eukaryota > Metazoa > Chordata > Actinopteri > Labriformes > Labridae > Notolabrus > Notolabrus celidotus. The sequence goes on from NC_048289.1 coordinate 3,112,207, forward strand.
TTTTTTTTTGGCCCACCTAGGTGTGCACGCCCTCTTTTACAGAACATGATATTAGCTGTCAATAAAAGATAGGCCAGAGTTCTAAGAGGGATGGTGATGGTTGCATGCACACAGTCACAAGCACAGAAGAAAAAGGTTTTCTTTCTTTTCTTTTGCTGCAAGAATAAATTGCATTAATATTTGACAGTTTGTGACAAACATGACACAAACCAGAAATATATATGCAGACAAGAGTAGAGAGAAGAAAAATAATAAAAAAAAAGACTTCAAAAGCTTAAGTTTTAAACATGGGGCTAAAGAATTGTATTTTTCTTCTCTTTTCTCTTTTTCTCCCTTTTCTTCCTCTTCTCTTCTCCCCCCTTCTTCCCCTTTTTTCTCTTTCTCCCCCTCCTCCACCCACACCATTGTTCCCCAGCTTAAAACCAAACATACAGAGTTTTATTATCAGTGATTCACTTTAGCTTGTCATAGTCTTGTTTTCGTCTTGAAAAAAATGACTAGTTGACCAACATTTATCATCATCATTTTCGTTAACTAAATGAACACTGATTGGGACACTTTCTGCTCACACACACTAGAGGCCAGCGCTAGGTGATAATCATGTAGGCTCACATGGATGTGTTGGGGACAAAAGACCTGTTTTTTAAAGGTCATCTGCCTCTATCACTGCCACTAGAACTAACTGGCCGCGCTGCAGATGACTGCATGACACAGCTAAAGATTGCAACTAACAACCAATTACCTTAGCTAATTAAGACACCTCATTAATAACAGGTTGGTTGACGATGTGGGGAGACCTTATATCTGAATGTCTTTATTGTCTAACAGAAAATCTGCCAAAGGAAATGTTACACAGAAATCAGCCTTAATTTACCTCATCCTCTGTGCCCTCTATGGTTACAGCACTTAACTTTAATTTACAACTCTCATCATGACAGCTTGAAAGATGGTAACGTGATAAAGGATTAATAAAGACAGTCAAACTCCATGACATGGAAACATTACACAGAGCACTCAAGGCCAAAAGCTGTGGTAATTTGAAACAGTCGAGTCTTAATGTTTAACAAGTAGGTACAACAGCAATAAAGGCAAGGTCTGCAGAGGTCAGATATGAGCCAGGGAGATAAAATGGAACAGTAACAGGAAAAGAGCAGGGGCGAGGTGTTACGCTAAAGGCCATGGGAAGAGGACAAATTGAAAAAGAGGACTGTGAGGGATAAGGTGATAAAGTGCAACAGAAGGCAGATATGGACAGAGTGCAGGAACCAGGCACTACACAGTTCCATCCCATGCAGCCTCCAAGCTTCCACTAATATGGGGAATTATTGCATGAGGCATTTTACATGTTCTCACTATGGTGTATTGGCTAATATCCCAAAATATTCCAAGCAGGTGTTCAGTCTGAGCTGATTGTTTCTCAGTTTTATTTGTAGCATGCAAAACAAGGCAAGGGTGCTAAATGTCCCACTTTGAGAAACACCTGCTGTCACCCATCCCACGCAGTCCAAAGAAATCTCAGAACAGACAAAAGGAAGTTACAAAGCCTCAGCCTGCTGACGTGCAAAGCTGAGTCACACAGGCTTCCTCCTCCGTACTTCACACTGACTAAACATGAGGCTTTGTCCACATTGTAACAGTGTCAACATCACAGAGTGCAGGAGCCATGATTCTGTGGCTGAGGTTGGCAGAGGGGCACAAAGAGAGCTCTCCAAATTTACAGAGCCAGTAAGCTGCCACACAGAACAAGGGCTGAAGCCAAACCTTTAAAGATGGCCACATGAGGAAAGATCCAGCTTCATCATCATCTACTGCTCTGCCACCACTCTCTCTCTCTCTTCCTCTGTTTACTTTGTTTTCATTGTTTTTGTTTCCCCCAGTGTGTGTGCTGTAAAACACTGTTGTGTGTTAAAGCTGGGGTTGGTAGTCAGATTTAGATACACTTTTTGTCATACTGGTTAAAATGATCTTTATGTCCTGATGGCAATCAATACATGATGTGTTCTTAAAAAAGAGTGAAAAAAAGCTGCTATCTACAGCCGGAGTAAGCCTGGGAAAACACCAACCAATCACCGTTTTGTGGCTCCCCAAATTTTAAACCAATCAAATCCCGTCCTGCCGTTCTGCCCTCCTCCTGCGCGTACATTTCCCCGGCGTGCACTCCTCCGAGTCCCCGTCTCCTGCCTCTACTTCCCCTGACTCTATTTACTGCCCCTCTCGCTCGACCTCGGGCCTGTCCCCTCTGACCTGATGAGGTGCTTTGCTCAGGACTGTAGTCCGGATCAGAGTCTAAAAAGCTCTCAACAACAAGCAGAATAATTAATGACGTTCAGTAAGTCCTACAGAAAATATATAGGCTGTAGGGGTGACGAGCCGATTCGTGAACACGTTGAGTTTTAATAACCGGTCACTGTCGGCCGTGATCACACCAACCAACAAAACAACAATCAATGTTTGAATGAATGAAGAACTTCTCCTCTTGTCTCTCCTCTCTTCCGCTCACACACTCTACACCTCTCCTGATGCCTTCACTGACCGTCAACACTGTAGGAATTAAGAACATCTACACTGAACACGTTTAACAAACAGTAGAGCTGTTACAGTATTATATATGTGTTATAACTTTTCTCCTGATATCGTGTCACTGGTACAACTGGATAATGCTAGCATGATAGTTGTGAGTACTAACAGCAGCCATGTTTGTTTGTGTTTTTAACTTTCACTATGAGAATGTTTTTGTGAGGACCGGTTTTGAATCAGTCACCATCATATGGTCGAGAATCAGCGGCGCTCGTGCATGTGAGCGGGGGGGGGGCGTTGTTTTGGAGGAGCTCTGAGGGAGGAGGGGAGGGGTTAGACGGAGTCCTGAGGAAAAGCTACATTCAAATTCATGCTGGTTTTCCGAGACTACCAACCCTAGCTTTAATTCATTAATTTAGTTATTCATTTGTTTATTCATCTATTTATTTGTTAAACTATTCATTTGTTTATTTGTTTTTTTAGTTATTTATTTTTTATATTTATTTATATATCAATTTAAGTACTTATATATTTGTTTATTTATCTATGTATTTGTTGATTTACTAATTTATTCATTCATCCATTTAGATACTTATTTATTAATTTGCTTATTTATTTATCTAGTCATATAGTTAGTTATTTAGTTATTCATTTTTCTATTTATCTGTTTTTAATTATTTTTTTTATTTATTTAATAAGTTAGTTAGGTATTCATTTGTTTGTTTATTCATCTTTTAATTAATTAATTTTGTGAGCTACTCATTCATTTATTTCTTTGTTTATTTATTATCTATTAATTTGTGTTTATTTATTAATTTGTTTATTTATTAATCTTTTTATCTGGTTTTTTTTCATTTATCCATTATTTTACTTATTTTAATTAGTTAGTTAGTTGTTCATTCATTTATTTGTGTATTTATTTATTCATGTATCTATTTATTTTGCATATGAAAAATGTACAGAAGGAAAATGATCTTGCACATTTGAATTATTGAGTCACTTGTTGATAATTCTCAACATGATGTCTTTATTTGTTTTCTTTATTAATTCAGTAACGGTACTGATATGAAGCCTGTTTGATTTAAATTGATGAAGATTCCTTTCTGCCCTTGTTTAATTTGAGCGTGATGTTTGTTTTCAATTGTCCCAGTGGTATCTGTCCATGTGGGTAGTTTCTACATCTCTGAATGTTCTCACGTATCATATCTAAATGTCCTGTAAGATATCTGGTGTTCTGAGAGCAGTTATTATGGTTCAGGATTAATGACTTCTCTTTATACTGAACTATCTTTAAATGGTCCCTGCAGCTCCCTGGTGGACAGAAACACCTTTAATTAGGTTTTTAACTATCTTGGCTGCAGACCATTCAAATTATTTTGCCACCATATTCTCCTGAACAAAACTGGTCCAGGAAAATTATCAGCAGACTTCAATAACGCATGAGAAATATTGTTTGGGTTTTCAGGTCGCAGACGAGTTGGAAACAATCTAAAACTTTTTCTTTTAACTTGTCATTCCATCGTTGTGGTTACATTATTTAAAAAAAAAAAAACAGGTCAACAAAACACGTGAGACGGAGATACTTAGTCTGTCCAATCATATGCAAAGCTCAGTTTGAGGCCATAATGAGACCAGCATGAATGAAAAAAGGCTCTTGGACTAGACTTTATCCATTAAACAAACATACATCCTGACTGTGATGGCAGCTGTGGTTAAATCTGCAGCTCTTTGGACGGTAAACATTGTAAACAAAGATTCAGTATCTGATTATTATTTATGAAAAAAACAGGTTTTCAAACTTCTCTGAAAGTCAAAGAAACATCCTGGGACACATCATCAATGATGTTCCTGAGGTCATCTGGTGTTTTGTGTCTTTTAACATCATACAGCCTCATTCAGGTGACCCAGCAGGACTGACCCATGACCCACTTCTCCTGAGCCACAGCTTTCCACTACCTCCATGGTGGACTTGATGGCTTTTCTCCTGGCAGCCCTGGGATCCCAAGTAGCGTATAGACTATATGCAGTGTCCAACCAGCAAAGCCTCTGCACCCCACTTCAATGGGCTCGCATCGAGTCTTCCATCCTGCACTCTGTCTCAGCAGATGTGTGTCTAACATGAGTCTGGTCCTGCTGGAGGTTTCTGCCTGTTAAAGGAAGTTTGTACTTGCCACTGTAACTTGCTAAATGCTGCAAAGTGCTCTGCTCATGGTGGATTAAGATGAGATCAGACTGAGTCCTGTCTGTAAGATGGGACTGGATCTCATCCTGTCTTGATGTTGGGTCTTTGTTAATAATAGAACATAGAGTACGGTCTAGACCTGCTCTGTTTGGAAAGAATCTGAGGAGAACATTTGTTGGGGTTTGGTGCTTTGTAAATAAAGATTGATTGATTGATTGGTTGATTGGTTGATTGATTGATTGATTGATTGATTGATTGATTGATTGATTGATTGATTGATTGATTGATTGATTGACTGACTCATGCACTGCTTCACCAGCTCTTGGTACTCGGCCCACTTCCATTTGTTTGCCTATTCTATGTGGTCCTCACAAGCACCAGATCTGATAGGTTTCTATTCTAGTCAATGTGTTAACTTCCACTGGATCCAATCTGTTGTGTTCCGGCTGTGTCTCTGATCCGGCAGGTCGGAGTCCTCCGGATCAGATACACAAGACTTCTATTTTTGCCGGATGCCGGAGCACAACGCATCAGTCTCAACAGAGCAGATGGAGCGGGACAGGAAGTCAGGTTTCACCAAAACAAAATGAAAACATCCGGTTAATTTTCAGAATAAAACACTCTGTGTTATCACCAGATCGTATTTCACTTAACTACAACAACAAACCAAAGTCATGATGAGCGGAGCCAGGCCTGGAGTCAACAGGTCAGAGGTTTTCAGAGGACCAGAAAGACAACATGGATGAGGAGAGGAGGAGGAGAATCCTTGATTCAGTGATTACCGTGGGAAAACCTCGGTGAATGGTAAATGGACTTGTACTTATATAGCGCTTTTCTAGTCTTTCTGACCACTCAAAGCGCTTTTACACTACTAGTCACATTCACCCATTCATACCCATTCACTCACTGATGGTAGAGGCTGCTATGTGGTGACCATCAGTGTTAGCTAAACTCATTTGTACACATTCAACAACAACAGAGGGAGCAATTCAGGGTTCAGTGTGTTGCTCAAGGACACTGTGACTGCCGGAGCTGGGATTGAACCGCCAACCTTCCGATTGACAGACGAGCGACTCTACCCACTGAGCCCACCACATGACTCCAGCTGTCCAGAGGTCCTGCTCCATGCTGCGTTCTGAAAACACAACCGGTGGGTGTTGACGACGACAGAGCACGGAGCCAGACTGCAGCGGATCAGAGACGGACACGGATCTGTTGAAAGTCCTGCGTTAGCCATGGAGTCGGAGATGGTCTCGGCATTGGTCTTCATAGAAGCACATACAAACTGTCACATAATTATAGAGAGCTCTTATATTATTTAGGTTGTTGTAGTATTTTCTGTGTACTTTAATAATCTGTAAAGACAGAGGGCAAAAGAAGAAGAAAATTCTCTTCACACTGATTGTGGCCAAACTCAATTTCATGCATTTTTCAGTAGCACGCTCTGCAGGAATCTCCCTGTCGCTGTGTTTTCACTCTCAGACTCGCCGCCTCAGCCTCACCTTGTCTCTTTGGGCTGCAGGTGTGAGAGCAGAGCTTTAATTACAGAACACATACCTGCCCCTGATGCTGCTTTCTCCACATCACTCTGTGCTCCCGGCAAATGAGTCATCCTTGTAATGAAGAACCTCAGGAATCAAAAAATCTAAATTTAGACATTTCATTTCAGAGAATTTCACAGGTCGTTCAAGGAATTTATCCAAACAATATGAAGTGAGATGGATTTTTTTCTTCTGCTTTTCTACATCAGAGATTACTCAAAGGCAGAGCTTTAAAATGTTACATTTCTAATCTTTTGTTTTTATAATTGTACTGCTGTAGTTGAGGGTGTAGCTCTACTCTGAAAAGAACACTTCTGAGAAAGACCTTCCAGAAACATTGTGCTGCCTTGCACTTCATCACCTTACCTTACTATTGTTACAGATGCATCTCCTCACCTCACTGGGATGAGGAAGCATCTTGCTCAGCTTGTGACGCACTGTCCCAGATAGTTGAAGTTTTGGGAAAGGCCTTCTCAAAAGTAAGCAACCAGTCTGAAAAACATGCATTACTCTCTCAGCGCTCTTTGAAAGACATCATATCTGTTGCTCATGCCCTCATGATTTACAGTTGCAAGAAAAAGTATGTGAACTGTTTTCTGCATAAATAGGTCATAAAACATGTTCTGATCTTCATCTATCCCCCAATTTACACAGGATGTGCAGCGTCGCGTTACAGCTGTGCGGCGCATGTGGCAGCCAATATGTTCCCATGCTAGTCATGTACAACACTGTGTTACAATGTCATTGTATGAAAAGCACTTTATGAATAAAGTCTGATGATTGATTGATTGATTGATTGATTGATTGATTGATTGATTGATTGATGGATGTGAATACTGCCCAGCATGTCTTGGTATGTCAAAAATTGCAGCAATTAAGGAACTAATTTACAATGCTGAAAATCAGTATTAGTCTACTGGCAGGGGGCAGATGAGGGGATCAGCATCATACAGGCTCAGAGAGAGCTTCTTCCCTGTAGAGCCATCACAACACAAATACAAGCAAGCCATTCATGTGCAAAAACTTCCCATCAAGTGCAATATTTAAAGACTCTGGTAACCCAAACAACAAAAACGTTCTACCAATGATATTTCAGACCATATGTAAATACTAAAAACTATGTAAAAATATTAGAACTCAACTTTGATCAATTTTCAAATATGTCTTATTACATTTTTTAACACGTTTTCACACTGTGTTTTAAGGGGGCTGGTTTAACCTGATATTTATTACGTCATAAATATCCAACCAATCAGAAATGAAACACTGAGTCGCGTGCACACATGTTCAACAAAATTACTCCGCTCCTGCTCACTAACTTTCCCCAGGACTGGTTCACTAACTTTCCCGAGGACCGGTTCACCAACCCTCCCCAGGACTGGTTCACTAACTTTCCTCAGGACCGGTTCACCAACCCTCCCCAGGACCGGTTCACTAACTTTCCTCACGACCGGTTCACTAACTTTCCCCAGGAGTGGTCCACTAACTTTTCCCAGGAGTGGTCCATTAACTTTCCCCAGGAGTGGTCCACTAACTTTCCCCAGGACTGGTCCACTAACTTTCCCCAGGAGTGGTCCACTAACTTTCCCCAGGAGTGGTCCACTAACTTTCCCCAGGAGTGGTCCACTAACTTTCCCCAGGACCGGTTCACTAACTTTCCCGAGGACCGGTTCACCAACCCTCCCCAGGACTGGTTCACTAACTTTCCCCAGGACCGGTTCACTAACTTTCCTCACGACCGGTTCACTAACGTTCCCCAGGAGTGGTCCACTAACTTTCCCCAAGACTGGTCCACTAACTTTCCCCAGGAGTGGTCCACTAACTTTCCCCAGGAGTGGTCCACTAACTTTCCCCAGGACTGGTCCACTAACTTTCCCCAGGAGTGGTCCACTAACTTTCCCCAGGAGTGGTCCACTAACTTTCCCCAGGAGTGGTCCACTAACTTTCCCCAGGAGTGGTCCACTAACTTTCCCCAGGAGTGGTCCACTAACTTTCCCCAGGACTGGTCCACTAACTTTCCCCAGGAGTGGTCCACTAACTTTCCCCAGGACTGGTCCACTAACTTTCCCCAGGAGTGGTTCACTAACTTTCCCCAGGAGTGGTCCACTAACTTTCCCCAGGAGTGGTCCACTAACTTTCCCCAGGACCGGTTCACTAACTTTCCCGAGGACCGGTTCACCAACCCTCCCCAGGACTGGTTCACTAACTTTCCCCAGGACCGGTTCACTAACTTTCCTCACGACCGGTTCACTAACGTTCCCCAGGAGTGGTCCACTAACTTTCCCCAAGACTGGTCCACTAACTTTCCCCAGGACTGGTCCACTAACTTTCCCCAGGAGTGGTCCACTAACTTTCCCCAGGAGTGGTCCACTAACTATCCCCAGGAGTGGTCCACTAACTTTCCCCAGGAGTGGTCCACTAACTTTCCCCAGGAGTGGTCCACTAATTTTCCCCAGGACTGGTCCACTAACTTTCCCCAAACAGCCCAGAGTGTAGACCAACAGCTCTGTCTGACACCCGGAGCCGAGCTCCTCTGCGTCCACATACTACACTTCAGCCCCCTCTGCTCCGGGCTTCCCATGGTCCTGATGCCCCGGAGACTACAGAGTGATAAACTAATAAATGATAGAAGTCCTGATTCTGAAGTATTTTGTGACTCAGCACTCAGAGACCATTGTAAATGAATAATTTTCAGGTTCTGGAGTTTTGATGACTTTAGATTCAGAGTCAGACGGCTCAAACATGCAGGCTGTGAACTCTCTCTTGACCTGTCAATCAAAGAGTTAGGCCACGCCCACACAGTCCTGAGAAATGCTCTGACCTGTAAAATAAGATGTTTTTGAACAGAGTTTTTTCAGAGTTGTGGATGTTTAGTTTCACTCAGATTTGTGTTGAAGCTTGATTACACATTACATTTTGATATTCTATATGAATTTTAAATATTCCATTTACATTTCCAGAGGCTTTAAGCAAATACCTCTCTGCCCTACCTGATTGTTTATATTGGACGTTTGTTCTGGGATATATTTTTCTACCTGTTTCCATTTATTATTCTGTTACATGCACCATCTTCTAATGTCACGAGAGGCTGACTGAACCACCCCACTGAAGTTAAATCTTCATCTTGCTGTAATATGTTCTGTCAGAAACTGTTGAAAAATGATCTGCAGACAGACACAGTGTCCCAAACCTTATTTTCAATAACCCTCCTCTCACTCGGCACAACAGTTCTAATTTAAATCAACCTCAGCTCAGATTATTCTTCAGTTTGTCTTCATTATTTTTCTGCCTACGTTTATTCTCCGCCAACCACAGGTCACAGTTTCATTCCCTTACACGCAACATGTGTTTTTCTGTCTGTGTAGTTTTGTATTTGTTGCAGTTCCAATTACAGTAAATTAATTGGCTTTCCCTGCCAGCGCCTCTCCTTCCTCCTAAATAATCTGTCTCACTGCCACACTGCTTGTTAGGAGGCCTTGTTAGGAGATGAAGACTGGACGCTGTGTTTGAGACACACTCTTTTATGATGGATGATTTATTTCAGGTCTCTGCAAATTACTGCTTTCAAAGTTTCTGTATGTTCTTGTTATCTGCTCAGAGGACGCAAAGAAATCATTGCTTTCTTATGGTTCAGTGAAAAATACATACATGCTTGTTCTATCTATCTATCTATCTATCTATCTATCTATCTATCTTTCTATCTATCTATCTATCTATCTATCTATCTATCTATATAACTAGAAACAGGTCATCAATCAATCTTTATTTATAAAGCACCAAATCCCAACAAATGTTCTCCTCAGACTCTTTCCAAACAGAGCCGGTCTAGACCGTACTCTATGTTCTCTTATTATCAAAGACCCAACATCAAGACAGGATCAGATCCAGTCCCATTTTACAGACAGGACTCAGTCTCATCTTAATCCACCATGAGCAGAGCACTTTGCAGCATTTAGCAAGTTACAGTGGCAAGGACAAACTTCCTTTAACAGGCAGAAACCTCCAGCAGGACCAGACTCATGTTAGACACACATCTGCTGAGACCGTGTTGGAGAGAGGGATAGAGGGAGATGAAGAGAGAGAGAGAGATGATAGTGGTGAGACGGATAGTAGTAGTTGTAGCAGCTGGAGTCTGGCACATCCACAGCAGCAGAGATCCAAAGGAACCTACGGGACAAGGGAGCTCAGGGACTCCAGAAAGGTCTATGGTTAGGAACTTTAATGGAACAGGAAGAGTTAATGTAAGAGACAGGCAGACAGAGGAGAGAGAGGGAAAGACAGGATCCCAGTGTGCCAGTTCCCCCGGCAGTCTAAGCCTATAGCAGGATAACTAAGAGCTGGTCCAAGCCTGATCCAGCTCTAACTATAAGCTTTATCAAAAAAGGAAAGTTTGAAGCCTACTCTGAAAAGTAGAGAGGGTGTCTACCTCCCGGACCCTGACTGGTAGATGATTCCAAAGGAGAGTTGCCTGATAGCTGAATGCTCTACCTCCCATACTACTTTTGGAGACTTTAGGTACAATGAGCAGGCCTGCATGTTGGGAGCGTAGTGTTCTAGAGGGGTAGTAGAGAGATGATAGAGGTGAGATGGATAGTAGTAGTTGTAGCAGCTGGAGTCTGGCACGTCCACAGCAGCAGAGATCCAGAGGAACTTACGAGACATGGGAGCTCAGGGACTCCAGAAAGGTCTATGGTTAGTAACTTTAATGGGGCAGGGAGAGTTAAAGAAAGAGACAGGCAGACAGAGAGGAGAGAGAGGGAAATATAGCCTATAGCAGCATAACTAAGAGCTGGTCCAAGCCTGATCCAGCTCTAACTATACCCTTTATCAAAAAGGAAAGTTTGAAGCCTACTCTTTTGACATTGTATCTGCTGGAGGGGAAACCACAGACTCTTCTGTATACCTTTAATTCACTACAATAGCAAAACAATAATTGTTTTGATGCTCACGGAAGCTAATGGTTTCCTCTCACCTTACGGTCTATGGTGTCAACAAGCAGAAACAAAATGTGTCTGAACTCTTTCTGTGGATTGATTTGACATGACATGTGATCAGTTTGTCTCTGGTGTTGCTCATGTAAGTGAATAACTGTCAAGGGGTTTTGACCAATCAGAATCAAGCATCTTACACAACCAGAAGATCAGTAAGAAAGTATTTAAGATATATTGGCCTGCCAATACTTCTGATGATACTTATTGTGTAATAAGAATGGACATACCTTGAAATTCATGAAGTTTTTGGGTGGTCCCAAAAAATAACAAGAAGTAGCATTCATTCTTTTTTCATGCGTGCAGGATTGTATTATCTTGATGACATGCAGATGTCCTTTCAGGGCTCAATGCAGGCCAGACTTTCTGCTGCTTCTGAGAGCTCCTCAGGGACATTCACATAGCTTGACAAACACTGGTAGTGAGTGTGCCCCTGACATGCACCCAGCACACACTGAGGCATGTGAGACCAGAGGCCGAAGCCTGTCACTCATCTCATATGTTTACTTGAAGACACTAATGTCCATTAGAATCACTTGAAACACTTCACTCTGTCTTGGGAATGACTCTCCTGCAGCTGCAAATGAGAAGGAACGTGTTTGAGAGGACTGCAGCTCCACAGGGAATAAAGTCTGACACATGGACATTCAGACGTGGCCATGAATGTGTGCCCGATCCTTTTATGAACAGAGGACTACATTTCCTTCTTCAGAGATCAATACAGAAAAACTGCATGTTGCTTGCAGAGATACAGCTGGAGTGAGAGATGTGATTCCCCTCCGGGAATCCAGCACACAAGAGGAGGCAAGGTTCTACAAAATGTGATAAATAGCTCAGAAATCACAGAACAGGATTTTTGTTTTTTATTCAGGCCCTTAAAGAAAGCATGAGACTTGTTTCATTCATTGGAAAATCCAAAATGGATCTGCTTCCCTGAATATCTTTATGCTTTATTCAATCAGGAAAAACAGAAGAAGCTCTTCAGGATTTGAGAACACCTAACCATACACCTGAAGGTCACACAGATGTGGCCTATCACTAGTTTTTCATAGTTAATGGTTAAGAGAACAAACTTAACCACATAAAGACAGATCATACATTACCCTATTTGTCTCCAATTGTTTGGATATTAACACTCTGACTCACTTATGCTGGCACCAAAGAGCTCTTTCCCCCTCACTGAGTTTGCAAACAGGCGAGAAGATCAGACCTGCTGCAAGTCCCATCACTCAGCGTCTAACGGCCAGATGCCACCAGATCCATCTCCGATCTGTCACAGCACCAGATCTGATAGGTTTCTATTCTAGTCAATGTGTTAACTTCCACTGGATCTGCTCAGTTGTGTTCCTGCTGCGTCTCTGATCCGGCAGGTCGGAGCCCTCCGGATCAGATACACAAGACTTCTATTGTTGCCGGATGCCGGAGCATGACGCATCAATCTCAACAGAGCGGATGGAGCGGGACAGGAAGTCAGGTTTCACCAAAACAAAATGAAAACATCCGGTTAATTTTCAGAATAAAACACTCTATGTTATCACCAGATCGTATTTCACTTAACTACAACAACAAACCGTCATGATGAGCGGAGCCAGGCCTGGAGTCAACAGGTCAGAGGTTTTCAGAGGACCAGAAAGACAACATGGATGAGGAGAGGAGGAGGAGAATCATTGATTCAGTGATTGATTCCACCTGCCCAGACTTCTCACTCACTATTGATAAATCCACTGTTTCAGCATCCACCCACATCCGTAACCTTGGTATCATTTTTGATCAGTCACTCAACTTTAAACAACACATTAACAATATTTCAAAAAACGCTTTCTTCCACCTCAAAAACATCGCCCGTCTCCGCCCCTCCCTTTCCTTCACTGCAGCTGAAACTCTCATCCACGCCTTCATCACCTCAAGACTCGATTATTGCAATAGCATCCTCTACGGTACACCCAACACCCTCCTCAACAAATTACAATACATACAAAACTCAGCTGCACGCCTCCTCACTCACTCCCTCTCCAGAGACCACATCACCCCAGTCCTCCAGAACCTCCATTGGCTTCCCATCCCCTCCAGAATACCAGTACAAGATCCTACTTATCACCTACAAAGCCCTCCACAATCTAGCTCCCTTCTACCTCACCGACCTTCTGCAGCCATACAATCCTTCCCGCAACCTCCGCTCCACTAACGCCAACCTCCTCACCCCTCTCACCAAATCCAAGCACCGAACCTGGGGGTACAGGGCCTTCTCTGTCGCTGCCCCCACCCTCTGGAACTCTCTCCCCCAACACCTCAGATTCTCTCCCTCACTCACCAAATTCAAATCCGGACTCAAAACACACCTTTTTACAAAGGCTTTTAAAGGGGACATATCACACTTTTTTCATCAATATATGTTGGTCTAAGAGGTCCCCAAAACATGGCTTTAAAGTTTATGCTCAAAAAAACACTTTGAAATCAGATTTTGGTCTGCCTGAAAAACCCTCTTCTTCATTCCTCATCAGAACACTCTGTTTTCTCTCTGACCACGCCCCCTCCGGAAGTGGATGTGCCTCGGCTCTCCAGCACGTTGATCTAATGTTTACATGTTGGCTGAATATACACGGCTGCTCAGAGATCACGTTACTTCAACCCTCTGAATCTGATCCTGACGGAGAGGCGCCTGTAGCAGGACCTTTCTGAACGATTGGTCACAGATTTAGTGTTTCTTGTTGTTTTATTTATCAGTATGTAGACGTGTGTCTTGGTACACAGCTATGAACATGTAGCTATGTGGCTATGCTAACTAGCGCTAGCACTTATCCATGATAAATAAAAATCATCCACTAGATCTTCAAATCTGCAGACGTGGGGAGTAAAACCGACCTCTGCCAGAAAGGCAGCAGGACCTTTTCTGAAGGATTGGTCACAGATTTAGTGTTTCTTGTTGTTTTATTTGTCAGTATGTAGACGTGTGTCTTGGTGCACAGCTACAGCTACAGCTACAGCTACAGCTACAGCTACAGCTACAGCTATGAACATATAGCTATGTGGCTATGCTAACTAGCGCTAGCACTTATCCATGACAAATAAAAATCATCCACTAGATCTTCAAATCTGCAGACGTGGGGAGTAAAACCAACCTTTGTGTTTATTAAGACAGCCTACAACTAGCATGCCTCCCTCCTAAGCTCCTTGTTAGCACACATGTGTGCAGGTAATGAAAAACGGAGGGGGGATTCAGTATTATTTTATACAGTCTATGGGCTGAACAAGCTCCGAGCTCTGACTCCGTGACAGACCGGATATTGTTGTTACGTAACAAAAACACTGAAGTCTGAAACGGCTGGTTTCACACACATTTACAGAAAGGTGGAGAAATCAAAACAGGGGCAGAATGGATTTTTTTCATTCTCGGGGGGTTTGTAGACATGCCAGGGAAACATAATTCAGGTAGAGAACCATTAAAAAGTCAATTTTGCATGATATGTCACCTTTAAACTATAATTGGTTGATTTTTTTCTTGTTTTGTTTTATTTTGCTGCCTTGCTCTTCTTTGCTTTTTTTTTGCACTGTTTTCCTTTTGCTTTTCTATTGTATAATTTTATCTTATGTTCCTGTAAAGCGCTTGGAGAATCTTTTAAAGCGCCTTTATAAATAAAATGTATTTATATTATTATTATTATTATTATTATTATTATTATTATTATTATTATTATTACCACAGGAAAACCTCGGTCACATGACTCCAACTGTCCGACGGTCCTGCTCCGTGCTGCGTTCTGAAAACACAACCGGTGGGTGTTGACAGACGAGAGAGAACGGAGCTGGACCGCAGTGGATCAGAAGTCCAATTTAATACAGCCAGGATATCACACAGTCAGGAGACTTTACTGACTTTATCAATGAGACATGAGATAACCATGATTAATGGGAAACATCAATTAGAGCAGTAGTATGATTTATCATCCCAGGTTATTATTTTTACATATGATTGTGATATAATTGCTTAGTTGATGTGTGGCTTGACTTAGCTCCGTTCAAACATATAGCAAGATGGGGATCCTGTGGAGGGACACACATGTCTTACATTTATGGTTTTGCTTTTGGCTAACTTCAATCAGGAAGTGTAAACAACCAGAGCATGTACTCCTGACAGGACACCCCAAACCTACACATTCTGTTAAAACGACTCTCTGTTTCTCTGTTAGTAGTGAATTTAATTCTGAGTCACATGCATTGACAATGGACGTGGTTTGTTTTTGACCTCTTGTACTTCCTACCAAATCATGAATATCACACTTTTCAGTGACTATGATGAGAGACCAAGACTTCCAAAATGATCAATCCTCCAACATGGTGATGATTTTACATGGAGGAGGAGATGAACAGCACCTCTCTCTCGTCTTTAATTCGAGCTTCCCCCACAGTCTCCTCTAAATGTCATATCTGTGTTTCCAAGTTTGTGTGTGGCATCTATTCATTACTAACAAGGATGACATTATGAATATAGACGTTGTTAATTGTACCCTCAGCATAGTTTTGTCATGAAACAGCAGGAACTGTCTCTTCAGGCACACAACTGTCCACTTAGCTGTTGTAAAGGTCAGCTAGAATCATCAGTCCTTGTCTTGATGCATTGAGATGTTTCTGCTTCTTCATCCCTATATGTTCATTCATTCATTCATTCATTCATTCATTCATTTTAATTTGATGCTCAGACCATGATCACATGGTATGGAGCCACAGAACATAAATTACAAATTAAAGCCACAAGCGGCGATGAACGGGCCCTCGCACACCAGCAGCCGCCGCCTACGCGAGCCGTTGCCACATGTAAACTCTAGGAGTAGCTCTCAAAAGTATGCACCCTGAGCGTCATTCTTCACATTCAAAGCTGTATGTGCGTTTGATGCCCCGCCTCAACACCTGCCACGCCCACAATTTTTGTCTGATCAAAATTTATTCTGATAATTTTTTCTCGTAAAGGTGTCTACTATAGGTTGCCGTTGGTTTTGAATGAATCGGAGAAGTGGCTTCGGAGAAGATAACGAAAGTATGCACCCTTATTTTGACGCCACTTTTCATTTTCAAAGCTAGGTGGCGCTCTTCCTGTTGAGTTTGGGATATGGATGCAAGAGGCTTTTTTATGCGTCCTGATGCCATGAATATGTGTAAAATTTTTCAAGCATGTAGCTCAAAATAACCCTTATGGGAAGGGGTTTTTGAAAACTGTAGGGGGCGCTAGTGAGCACATTTTTTTCTACTTTTTTTGCGAAACCCATAAAATGTCACAATTTTACCGAGGACTGATGAGTGTGTTGGATGAGGTGAAATTACGTGCATTTTAAAGTCACAAAATTCCATTTTCTGATGGTTTTTTTTGATGCCCCGCCCCAAACTCTGACAGGCCCACAACTTTCGTCTGAACGGAATGCCTTTACTTTGTATTAATAGTCAATGGGTTTACTATAGAATGTGCTTAGTTTGGACTGAATCAGAGAAAAGCTCTAGGAAAAATGAGCAAAAGTATGCACCCTTGCACAGACCCATTTTGGCCCGATTTTTCATGTTCAAAGCTAGGTGGCGCTCTTCCTGTTGAGTTTTGAATATGGGTGCCACTGACTTTTTTGTGCGTCCTGATGCCATAAATATGTGTAAGATTTTTCATGCATGTAGCTCAAAAAACTCGATGTGTAGCGTGTTATATTTACCTCTAGGGGGCGCAACGTTTTTTTTTTTTGCGAGACCTATAATAACTTGCAATTTTCACCAGACCCGATGAGTGTGCAAAAATATCCGCGCTTTCATTCATGTTCAGGGGTCCAAAACTGCAATCTCCTATAATAATAACCCTTAGGGTAACAATAGGGCCTTCGCCACCAGCGGTGCTCGGGCCCTAATAACACAACGATATAATGATGGCACACAGCATGTTTGAAGTATAACAGATCTTACTTAAACAATGGAAGGACATTCTTCAGAAAAGCTCCTAATTTACAGATAAGTTTTGGCTTATCTGATTGCAAAAGCAAAATTAATTTAAACACAGAGACGTTGGAAATAATACCTGGGTATGAACCTCTCTATTATTCAGAATGCTTGTGTTCCTGCATTCAAACAAAATATGGTCCTCATCCCCTACATGATCATCATTACAGAGATGAAAAATCCTCAGTTTTCTATCCAGGCCTTTATACCTTCCAGTAACCTTAGGGATCCTGGTGTTATTCGTTCTAAAATTACAGATAGCCTGTCTATACTTCTGCTTTTCAAATAACAAATATTTTTCTAGTTTTACATGTCGTATAAATTGTACATATAAATCACATGAGGTCATTTTATCCAGTTCACCTTGCCACATTTGCAGAAACTGATCGTTAAGCCTCTGTTTAACAGTTCATCTAAGCCAGTTCATGTTGTTACACTGCTGTGTGATCCAGAGGTAAGACAGGCCACAGTCATCCAGTATCTGTTTAACCCAGGGGTGTCAAACATGTGGCCCCTGGGCCAAAACCGGCCCGCCGGAGGTTTCAATCTGGCCCGCGGAACGGCTTTGCAAAGTGAGAAAATTACAAAGACATTAACTGTAATTTTTCAATAAAAGTAACTACTATTTCAAATTTGTCCTCTGGGGGTCGCATAAAATCATAGTGCTGACGGAGCACACCTGAACAGCACTTTTTTTCCAGGACTTTTTTTCTTAAAGTGAGAAAATAGTTTACTTGCTGTTTGCAGAATCCGGTTGAGATTCATAAAGACTTTCTAGAGCACTAAAAGATAATCCAATTAGCACTAAAGTGTACATATATGTAAACTTGTCACAGTAGAAGCAGTGGATCCACAATCTTCAAAAGGAGCCACATATTGTGTGAATGCTTACAACACATGTGCATGCGTTACTCTTACTGATCTTGTTTCCTCTTGTCTAGATCTTTGCTTGTGTTGTTCTTGTTCTTGTATGTACGTCGCTTTGGATAAAAGTGTCTGCTTAATGACATTGTAACATTGTAACATTGTTACAGGTGCGCTCCGTCAATACTAGCACTACACCCCTGCATACAACACTGTCCAGCAAGTGAACTGTCTACGCTTGAGCTGAGGGGTCCAAAATAATCAAGTTTACCTTCTTCATTATTATAATCTATCGGTTCTTCTGCAGTAAACATTACACTCTGCGTCAGGTGAATGGGTAACCTGTGTGTTTGGTGTGTTCGCAGCAGGTTTCAGGCAAGGCAAGGCAGCTTTATTTGTAGAGCACATATCATACACGAGGGCATGCTTTACATTAAAACATTAAAATTATTGGAAACATTCAGACAAGCATAAAATAACATAATTAAAATGACAAATATAATAAAAGGATAAGGATAATTAGAAATATATTAAAAGTAAATTTAAAATTTGCATTTAAAGTGAATTTAAATAAGGTAAAATTGGAAGGCAGTGGCAAATAAAAAAGTCTTAATCTTTGGTTTAGAAGAGGTAAGAGTTTGAGCGGACCTACAGCTTTCAGGGAGTTTCAGGGCTTAAAGAGTAAAACATTCGGCCCACTATGAGACTCATCATGGTGAAAAATACAACAGCTGTCTTTGTAGAAAGACAGTTCATTAAATGTGAACATTTACAGAATGTGCTTGTACTTTTTTGCACTAAAACAAAGGGAAACATATGCAGTTTTCTTTATCTATAGGTTATTATGTTATTATTTTACTGGTCCAGCCCACTTCAGATCAACTTGGGCTGTATGTGGCCCCTGAAATGACATGAGTTTGACGCCCCTGGCTTAACCTTTATAACCCATGGTGATGCATAAGCACCTGTGTTGTGCAGGTTAAGCAGATAATTATACATACTACGGTTTAACTTACTTTCTTTACCTGTGATCAACCTCCCCCAGTAGCCAATCATTCTTTAGTTAACTGAAATACAGAGTGGGTATCGTCCCAGCTCCCCATACACCATGTTATTGCCGGGAAGGTGTAACTTTTCCAGCAGATCTATATTTTCAAACCCCCACACTTCACATGCATACAACATAACCGGCATAACAAGCTTGTCAAATAAATCTAAAGTGGCGTCTACAGGCAGGTCAAAACTTTCTGCATTTGCTAAACATGGCAAACATTGCTCGGGAAGCTTGCTTATGCAGCTCCTTAACAGCACTTTTAAACGCACCATTGTAATTCATGATGACACCAAGGTATTTAAAGTCATGTACAATCTCTAACATTTCTCCATCACATTCAAACTTAAATTTGCTTACATCCGTTTTCCAATAACCAAAAACTGTAACCTTAGTTTTATCACTATTAATTGTAATTGTAAACCTCATGTTGCATAACTTTCCTCCTATCGTGTCACTTACCATTTTTTTTATTTTTGCTTTAACCTACATAATACTCTTCCATGCCTACCTCATGTCCAATTATTCGCCTCTATTTCTTATTCAGACGGCCTTGTGAATGACAGAATATTGAGCCTGCAACAGCCTGGAGGGCAAAAAATAGCATAGTTACATGAGGCTTCCATTCATTCAGACTTGTAAAACCTTCACTCCCTCCCAAAAGTTCACTGTCAAACCTCAACACTAAATATGAACCTTCTCCTTAACTAACCTAAGAACACTTTATCACCACACTGTCAGGATAAAAGTGTCAGACTGTGAAAACAGACGTTATTACTAAGCTAGCATTAGCTGGCTTGCTAGAGGTGTCGACAAGTTACTGCTGGAGTTGTTTACATCGGTCCACGCACACCCACCATGTCAGGAGGACTGCATCCACTAAACATACATGTATTGAAACACTCTGTGTTTACTTCAACTGAGCATAAATGAAATTGTGACCGGAGGTTGGTTCTTTTTCTAACTTCGTTCGGTGTTTCACTATGGGAATCGCTTGTGCGTGACCTACCATGGAAGCTCCAATGACACCACGTCTGTCAGAGACAGACAGGTCGGACTGTGCTAGGGCCCCGCCCCTCATATTAATACAGCCGACCCAACCCTCCCAAGTCATTCTTGCTTTCTTCCCGTGAGAAAACACTATTCAAGCTCCCTCAGCGCATCTAGGCTAGCTTGGTTAGCTGCTAAACAGTTCTTAGACGCCCCGTTAAGGATCACGTCGCCGAACGCAGTTCCGGGCTTGGTCTGGATTTGTTGAGTAAGTACTTCATACGAAGTAGATTTATTATTACATAGGTTTTACCGGGACAGTGTCCGCGTTAAGGCGAGCTGTTCCACCGGGTCCTCGTATTAACTTACCGAGGTACCGGTGCCTGTGTGATTTGTACCTTTCGGCTAACGCGTAACGGCGAGTCGGATTCGGTTGACATTAAGTTGTTAGCTGAGTCGCGGAGTGTTGCTAACGTGTCACGACGAGCATCACTGTTAGGCGGACATATTTAGCGCGGGCTAATCCCCTGTTGCTACCGTTCTTATCAGGCTAACGCGTAACGGCGCGCCTTATACCGACTAAATATCAGCGGATATTTTTTCCCCTTTCCAGTCACGATGTCTTCTACCGAGACCCCAGCCAAAGGGCCGGAACCGAAGGACAAAGAGGCTGTATCCCGCCTGTACCCCGCGTCATGCGGGTCTTCAATCTCAGGCAGGGACCCTCACCCGATGTGCATAGCATGCATGGGCGCTAAACACGCTCGAGCATCGCTGGCGGACCCTCAGTCATGTTCTCACTGCGAGTCCATGCCTGAGAAAATCCTGGAAAGGAGGCTGAGAGTGGCGGTTGCCAACAGGCAGGACCCATGTCTGTCTGGAGCCACCCCTAAAGCCAGCACCAGCACCCATCAGCCGCGAGCTGAGATGGACTGGGCGACCATAATGGAGACTGACTCCCCAGTTATGCCTCCTTTGTTCGAGGAGCTCCTCGACCTGGAGCGTGGAGAGGAGGATGCAGAGGACGATGCAAACTCTGACCTCCTTGATTTGAATGAGATGGAGGATGAGGAGGATGACTCCACATTCCCCACTCAGCACTCCAGACCCCCAAGTGCGTCTGATGCTGCTCCCCAAGTGGACAGCAGCCTTTATGAGGTCTGCAAACGGGCTGCAGCAAAACTGGGTATCCAGTGGCCTGCAGCTGAGGACGCAGAGGGGGCAGAAAGAGATTTGTATGACGGTAAGAGGCTGCCACCAGCCCAGCCGGCAGCAAAACAACTCCTGCCACCAGTGCCTGCTTGTATGAAGGAGATGAGCCGGTACTGGTCCAGCCCATTTAAGAGTAAACTCCCTGCCAAAGGTTACTCTAAGCTGGAAATTAAAGGAATGGGTGAATTGGGGCTGGCCGAACCCCCAAAGGTAGAGCCTTCAGTGGCTTTTCACCTTCACCCTGACCGCCGCTCTGTGTCAGCGTCCAGCAGCATTTCTCTGCCAGGCAAAACAGAGCGCCTCACAGCCTCTGTTTTGCAGAGAATGTACAGATATGCTGCACAATCAGTCTGCTCTCTGAACGCTCAGACTCTACTCTCTGCATACCAGGCAGAAATGTTGGAGGAGATGGGCCGGCAGCTGGACTCCGGAGCCCCTAACCCGGTTCTCTGGGACGAGATCTGTGTTGTTAATGACCTCATCCTGCGCTCCTCACGAGGCGCAGTGCAAGGTTGTGGCCATGTGATGGGACTGGCTGTTGCAGGTGAGAGAGCTCTATGGCTGAGCCTCTCAGGCCTGGGTGACGCACAGAAAATTGAGGTTATGGATGCTGCATATGACCCCTCCAAGGGTCTCTTCGGCCCAGCTCTGGAAAAAATGAGGGAAACCAGTACCCTCAGGAAGCAGGAAGGCGAAGCCTTCAACCTCTGCCTGCCCAGGAAACAAGTCCCTCGCCCCCCTCAGGCTCAGAGGGCTGGCTTTGCTGCTTCTGCAGCAGCAAGGGGGAGACCAATGGGTGCCAGACCACAGAGGCAGACAGCTGGCTCACAGTCTAACCAGCAGCCCCGGTCAGGAAACCCAGGTCCATGGGGCAAACACTCCTTTGCAGCAGTGGCTGCGAAAAATCGCCCCTCCCACCCTGGGGAAGGGAAGAAGAAACGGGCGACCTAACGTCCCTCGCTTCTCCCTCGCCATCAAAGCGAAGAAGGGTGGAGCAGAGCCCCCGAGCTCTTGTTTCAGAGACCCTGGTGTTTCCAAGTTCTCCAGGAGTCCCTGCCTGTTCTCTCTCCCCTCAAGTTCTAGAAGTGGAGAGTCAGAGGCAAACAGTTTTTCAGTGTCACCAAGCACTTCCACCCTGTTCAAAAATAAAGTGGGCATTCTTGCATCCAGGCCAAGAGCCAAGGGCGAAATGCCTCCACAAAAACAAAATAAAAACAAAACAATGTTGTTCCCCATTAATTCCTCTGGGGGGAGCTCCTGCTCCACCAAGAGTAGTCTCCCCTCAGAGTCAGGACTCAGGGGTGACGGCACTCTCTGCCCAGGTAGACCACTGGCGCGCATGCGCAGTACATCCCTGGGTCCTGTCAACCGTTTCCAAGGGTTACAGACTACAATTCGCTATGAAACCACCCAGATTCAACGGTGTGTTAGTTTCAGTAGCCAGAGGGGAGGCGGCACAGGTCCTAGAGGAAGAAATAACATCGCTGCTAAACAAACGAGCGATCAGAGCCGTCCCGGACGTGGAAGCTCAACAGGGGTTTTACTCCCGCTACTTCCTCGTCCCAAAGAAAGGGAGCACATCACTTCGCCCCATTCTGGATCTCCGTGTGTTAAACAAGCACCTACGAAAATACACGTTCAGGATGTTAACACACAAAGTGCTTTGCCGCTCCATCCGTCCGGGCGATTGGTTTGTAACAATCGATCTCGCGGACGCGTATTTCCACATTGCAATTTATCCCTCGCACAGGAGGTTTCTCAGATTCGCTTATCAGGGAAAAGCCTACGAATACCAAGTCATCCCGTTCGGGCTGGCGTTGGCACCGAGGGTGTTCACCAAGTGTGTGGAAGCAGCGCTGTCTCCGTTACGGAGCAGCGGCATCAGAATATTCTCGTACATAGACGATTATCTGATATGCTCCCATTCACGCGAACAGGCAATCAGAGATTCGGCTGCGGTGACAGGTCATCTCAGGAATCTTGGGTTCAATATAAACTGGGGGAAAAGCAGATTACAACCCAGTCAATATACAGAATACCTGGGGCTCAGCATAAACTCCCTCTCGTATCGTGTCACGCTATCAGAGGGGAGATTAACGTCTCTCATGCATTGCCTCTCCCTTTTCGAGCGGGGAAAAGTCATATCATTCAGACTATGCCTACGCCTGCTCGGCCTCATGGCTTCAGTGATATCTGTAGTGCCCCTGGGGCTTCTGATGATGAGGGATTTTCAGCGCTGGGTAGCGGCGTTGCGCCTCTGCCCGCGCAGACACCTCAGCCGGCGAGTGAAAGTAACGCCGACGTGTTTGGCTGCGCTCCGCCCGTGGAGGGACGCTGCGGATCTCGCGTCAGGCGTCGCGCTCGGCACGGTGTCATCCAGGGTAACCATGACGACGGACGCGTCCCTGTCAGGCTGGGGAGCGACCTTGTCGGGCAGAACAGTGAACGGTACCTGGAGCCCGAGGCTGGCTCAGGCCCACATAAATGTTTTAGAGCTTTGGGCAGTGTTCCTAGCTTTACAGCATTTCCTGCAGTTTATCCAGGGTCACCATGTTCTGGTGAAAACAGACAACTCCACAGTGGTGGCGTATATAAACCGCCAAGGCGGGACTCGCTCACTACAGTTACACACGTTGGCTCGGAAAATGATCATGTGGAGCAGCACACGGCTCCTGTCACTTCGAGCGACACATGTGCCAGGGGTGTTGAACAGGGGGGCGGATCTTCTGTCACGGGGGAACCCGCTATACGGGGAATGGACACTCCATCCGCAGGTGGTGGAACAAATATGGCAGAGATACGGCCGGGCAGCCGTAGATCTCTTCGCCTCGCGAGAAAACGCTCAGTGTCCGCTGTATTTCTCCCTGTCCGAGGTGAATGCCCCTCTAGGTATGGATGCTCTAGCCCACCCATGGCCGGACGTGCTGCTTTATGCATTTCCTCCGCTCAGCCTGATCTCTCCCACATTAGCCAGGGTGAGACAGCAGAGTTTGTCGCTGATTCTGATTGCACCACAGTGGACATCGAAGCACTGGGTAGCAGAGATAACACAAATTCTGGCAGACGAGCCGTGGCCTCTCCCCATACGCAGGGATCTTCTGACCCAAGCGCACGGCGAGATCTACCACCCGCACCCGGACCGCATAGCACTCTGGGCTTGGCCCGTGAGAGGTGGAACCTGAACGCAGCAGGCTTGCCGGCGCAGGTTATAGACACCATTCAGAGTGCGAGAGCACCCGCAACCCGCTCTCTTTACAGTGGTAAATGGCGGGTTTTTGAGGAATGGTGTGTCATGAGACAGATCGTTCCTTATCAGTGTTCAGTGGTTGACCTGCTGTCTTTTCTGCAGGAACTGGTGGATAAGAAAAAGGCATTTTCTACAATTAAAGTGTACTTAGCGGCCATCTCCGCATGTCATGTGGGCTTTGGGGATAAGCCTGTGGGGCAACATCCTCTTGTGTGCCGGTTCATGAAGGGTGCACGGCGCAAGCTCCCGGTTTCCAGGCTCCTGGTGCCCCTGTGGGACCTTTCAGTGGTTTTGGATGCCCTCTCTCGTCACCCATTTGAGCCTATGGGGGCAGTAGAGATGAAGTTTGTTTCTCTGAAAACAGCTTTGATTTTGGCGTTAACCACAGCGAAACGCGTGAGTGATTTACAGGCTTTGTCTATTCGCCCTTCCTGTTTACAGTTTGGCCCAGGGCTCACCAAGGTCTGCCTGCGGCCCAACCCTGTATTTGTGCCGAAGGTGCTGGAGTCAGCCTACAAGTGTCCCACAGTGGAGCTTTTGGCGTTCCACCCACCCCCTTTCTCCTCAGTGGAGGAGCAGAGGCTGCACACTTTGTGCCCGGTACGGGCTCTGCACATGTATATGTGTAGGACAGCAGAGTTCAGAAAAGAGGACCAGCTGTTTGTATCATGGGCAACCCCTCATAGAGGTAAGCCGTTGTCACGCCAGAGGCTGTCACATTGGATTGTGGAGGCTATTTCTCTGGCTTATAGTTCGAAGGGCTTGCAGCCCCCCCAGGATCTGAGGGCTCATTCCACGAGGAGCATGGCTACCTCTTGGGCCCTGTTCAAAGGGGTTTCTGTGCAGGACATTTGTGCTGCTGCGAGCTGGGCGTCGCCACACACTTTTGTCAGGTTCTATAGGCTGGATGTCTCTGGGCCATCCCTAGCACAAGCTGTGCTGGACAAGAACTTGCCATTGTCATTGTAGTAATCACAGTCTGGCTCGACAGGATGTATGGCTTCGGGAAAATCATACAATCCGGGAGTGGTCTATATCTCCCATAGTGAAACACCGAACGAAGTTAGAAAAAGAACTTTGGGTTACTTAACGTAACCTCGGTTCTTTGATAACAGAGTGAGGTGTTTCACCAACACTTCCCTCCTTGCATGTACACGGTAAGAAACCGGTCTAGAATGACTTGGGAGGGTTGGGTCGGCTGTATTAATATGAGGGGCGGGGCCCTAGCACAGTCCGACCTGTCTGTCTCTGACAGACGTGGTGTCATTGGAGCTTCCATGGTAGGTCACGCACAAGCGATTCCCATAGTGAAACACCTCACTCTGTTATCAAAGAACCGAGGTTACGTTAAGTAACCCAAAGTTACCTCCTGGCCACTGTTGGCACTGTGCCAGGTTTTGCCACTGCGCTGATTGCGGCAGCTTCATGGGCATCTATATATACAGGTGCGAGTGATTGCTCGCCCTCTCCTCCCGCTCCCGTCCACTTTCCGGTGTGGCTCGGCGTCTGCGGTGTGCGTGGTTTGGATCGTCAGACCAGGATTCAATCTGGTGCTGAATGATCACCTGTTCAGGTAACGCGCCTTTCCGTTTGTCTATCCATTGTGTGTGCGCTCTGTGCGTCTTCGTGACTTTACCTCCACCTGTTGCAGTGTGGCTGAGGCTGACTGGCTGCCGTGGTGGACAGGTTGCTCTGCAGGAGCCTATCCTTGTGTTTGGCGTCTCGTGTCCGGAGGTAAGTGGCTCTTGCCTGCCTTGGTTGTGTCCGTGGTTCCCTGCTGCAAACTGCAGGCCCTAACTCGGCTCTTCCTCCAGCCTTGGATTCAGCTGGCGCTGTTTGTTCTGACTGCAACTACATGAAAGATTCAGGATCGGACAGAGGGGACGTAGTGACTCTGATCATTTATACGAACTGGTAATCCTCTTGCAAGGGAGGATATTGTGTGCACTGTTACTCCCCGATCTGCCGGAGACGCAGGTGCGCGTCAGCAGCAGGGGCGTCTCAGCGCTCTGTGGACTCTGCAGCCCGGTCGTCAGACGGCTGCGTGCAGGTTTCTTTTGTTACTTTTAATAGTGCATTGCTTTATGATGGGTTTGGTTGTTTGTTTCTTTATATTGATTTTGAGTCATTAATTTTCCTTTTTCTTAATTCAGTTATTTTGTGTTAATCTGTTGCTTGTGGGTATTTTGTTGTACTTCTCTTGATTTGCATGAGTGTGGTTATTTTCATTTGGTTATTTTGCATTCTGTTATTTGATTCAGTATTTTGATTTGCATGAGTGTTTCTTTTCATCGCTTTGGTTGTTTTCCTTAATTGATTTGTTTGGATTTACTTGAGTTAGTTTAGTTACCTTTATAATTGCGTTGCTTTGATTCAGTTGTGTATTATATTGTGTGTTTTAATAAAAAGAACAATGTCTTAAAATAAATATTTTTCAAATTGTAACCTGCCTCTGCCCAGTGGTCTCTCGAACCTGTAGCTATTTCAGTTTACAAGTTAAATTAATAGTTAATATTTCCCAGGAGCGAAATTCCCCCGGGTGGCGTTGCCGATTCACATACAAGCCCGGTGCCTCACGTCACAAAATGTTCAAAGCTCAAAGACATGTGGACTTTGATCCTTGTTTTGTTCCCTCAGCAGGGACAGCAGAGCGTCTAATAGAATTAATCTACATCTCCTCCTATCAGGGTTTTCTTACTCAGGTGGGAATCTTACAGGGATATTTCCGTGTTTTTGAAGTGGGGTTGTGTGAGTTTTATGTCACTAGTAATTGTACCGGCCATAACGGATGCCGGACATCTCAGCCCCTGTCCCAGACT
This sequence comes from Notolabrus celidotus, assembly GCF_009762535.1. Classification (NCBI taxonomy): domain Eukaryota; kingdom Metazoa; phylum Chordata; class Actinopteri; order Labriformes; family Labridae; genus Notolabrus; species Notolabrus celidotus. The sequence goes on from NC_048289.1 coordinate 3,139,585, forward strand.
ACAGGAGAAACAGCACGCAAACTATGCTACAGTTTCTGCAGACTGGGTCAGTCTTACCAGGTAATTCGGCTCATTTTGAAAGACTGTGACCCGAGCACTCATCTCGGTTTAGGTTTAGGTGTACGCTCTACTTGTGATTTTATTCAGCACTTCACTTTGACATCAGAAAGTCTGTTTGTTTTTGTATGATTTACGGACACAGCACAGACGTGCTCCTACGCCTGCAGCACTGATCAGCTGTTCAGGTCTGTGAGCTTCAAAGTGACAAAAATAGAACTACACTGAATAATGAGTCGATCAGACAGAGATGATATCATGCCGTTTACTGCAGACACACGTGGACAACTTTATGAGTCTACAGAGGAAAAGATGATTCGGTGAACCAGAGGAAAAAGTGGAGAAACTCAGAGCTGAACTGGAGAGCAGGAGAGATCCAGAGTTACCTGGTGGAGCAGGTGTGTAAACTGTGAGCTAATGCCTAACTACCTACTGTCATGTGTAAGACTTGGTAACAACAGTCCTTCTGGACCAGTGGTGCCCAACCTAGCGAGCCGGACACGGTCCTGGTGGTGAAGCTTTCAGCAGTGTGTCTGCCCCCTGGTGGCTGGCTGCAGTATAGGTCAAAGAAATCTGTCTCCCCGAGCAGTCAAACTTTTAAAAATAAATACACGTGGTACGAATGTTTCTCACATCCGTATGCTGTGGTGATATGTAGTTAGTATTTGGCTGTTTTGTGTTCAAGGCCTCTTTTTTCTGAAAAGTTTCTTTTTCGTTAGTTATTAAAGTTTAAAAAAACGGGGTTTTACATCCGGGTTTCCTTTGATTCACAGCCGCCGTAGAGTGAAACTTGAAAGGACACACGGCGTCCTGTGACGTTACGCTGTTACACTGTTCGCACAAACGCTACGAAACCGACTTCCCAGCCAAAACAGCTCCACGTAGACAGAAAGTGTGTGAGCTAAAACATTAGCTGCCTCCTCCCAATGCCAGAGATCCCACTAAGGTAGACACATGTATGTTTGAGGAAGGCTACTGATGCAGACCAGAACCTCTGTGTGTTTTATGTAACTGTAGTAGACCTCGGCACACTGACAACTTAAAAAGTAGATCTTGGTTTGAAAAAAATTGGGAATCCCTGATCTAAACTTTTGGGATTAAGATAAACCAGCAGATCACAAACTAGTGTGGCTAGTGTAATTACTAATGACATAAAACTCATAAAACCCCACTTCAAAAATGATTGAATATCCCTTTAAAGGGGACATATCACGCTTTTTTCATCAATATATATTGGTCTAAGAGGTCCCCAAAACATGTCTTTAAAGTTTATGCTCAAAAAAACACTTTGAAATCAGATTTTGGCATGCCTGAAAAGTCCTCTTCTTCAGTCCTCCTCAGAACACTCTGTTTTCCCTCTGACCACGCCCCCTCAGGAAGTGGATGTGCCTCGGCTCTCCAGCACGTTGATCTAATGTTTACATGTTGGCTGAATATACACGGCTGCTCAGAGATCACGTTACTTCAACCCTCTGAATCTGATCCTGACGGAGAGGCGCCTGTAGCAGGACCTTTCTGAACGATTGGTCACAGATTTAGTGTTTCTTGTTGTTTTATTTATCAGTATGTAGACGTGTGTCTTGGTACACAGCTTCGAACATGTAGCTATGTGGCTATGCTAACTAGCGCTAGCACTTATCCATGATAAATAAAAATTATCCACTAGATCTTCAAATCTGCAGACGTGGGGAGTAAAACCGACCTCTGCCAGAAAGGCAGCAGGACCTTTTATGAAGGATTGGTCACAGATTCTGTGTTTCTTGTTGTTTTATTTGTCAGTATGTCGACGTGTGTCTTGGTACACAGCTACAGCTACAGCTATGAACATATAGCTATGTGGCTATGCCAACTAGCGCTAGCACTTATCCATGACAAATAAAAATCATCCACTAGATCTTCAAATCTGCAGACGTGGGGAGTAAAACTGACCTTTGTGTTTATTAAGACAGCCTACAACTAGCATGCCTCCCTCCTAAGCTCCTTGTTAGCACACATTTGTGCAGGTAATGAAAAACGGGGGAGGGATTCAGTATTATTTTATACAGTCTATGGGCTGAACAAGCTCCGAGCTCTGACTCCGTGACAGACCGGATATTGTTGTTACGTAACAAAAACACGGAAGTCTGAAACGGCTCGTTTCACACACATTTACAGAAAGGTGGAGAAATCAAAACAGGGGCAGAATGGATTTTTTTCATTCTCGGGGGGTTTGTAGACATGCCAGGGAAACAAATTTCAGGTAAAGAACATTTAAAAAGTCAATTTTGCGTGATATGTCACCTTTAAGAAGTAGACCATGGGCTTGTCTCCTTGTCATATATCTGAAAAACAACGGTCTGGCACTTTTTAGTGTTTAAACACGTAGTTGGCAGCAGAGTCCGGTCATTTCCCCGTAGCCCAGTAAGAAGTCTCTTTTATCTCTTTTATCCCTCCATGTTCCATAAGTGTGTGACGTCAAGTGAAAACTATGAATAGAACAGTAACCAGGGTTGGGTGACTTTATTGTCTTGAAACTGTAGCTGATAACATGCAGGGTCACAGTCTGTACCTGCTGCATGTTAGTATTCATAGTTTTCCCTAAGTACATTTACAAACAACTTTTTATAACCTGTAAAAACATTCTTCAGTTGTGTGAACTGTGAAGAGGGTGAACTCATTAAATATGCTCAGTGATCATTAGTGGATGTATGTGAACCTGTGCTGTGAGTCAGACAGCAAACAGAGCGTGTGTTCTGACTGTACCTTCAGCTCTGAGTAATAAGGTTTGTGTATTATGGTTGAGTTTCAGCTACAGACTGCAGCAGGCAGCGAGATCACGTCACCAGTGTTAATTGTTGTCACATGGACCTCCAGCTGATGCTTTAAAAATAAACGCAGACGCGATGAAAACAAGAGGAGAAAAGTGGAAGCTCCGCTTGGTGCAAAGTAGCTATGCACAGTGAAATATCAAGACATGCAGAAAACAGCTGCAGGCGATGGCAGGACCCACAGAGGGAACGCAATCTTGATCTGATTACAGCACGTATGTGGTTTATAAGATGCAGGCATCACTCTGAGTTATCATTCTATATTTAAATCTGTTTTTCTTTTGTCTGTAACTGTGATCCAAACTGAACTCAGAGATGGATACACGGCTCTGTTGTTCTTCCACATGTACAGTCATGGCCAAAAGTTTTGAGAATGACACAAATATTACATTTTCACAAAGTCTGCTGCTTCAGGGTTTTTAGGTGTTTTTGTCAGATGTTTCTATGGTATAATGAAATACAATTAGAAGCATTTCATAAGTATCAAAAGCTTTTATTGAGAATTACACAGAATTCATGCAATAAGTCAATATTTGCAGTGTTGACCCTTCTTTTTCAAGACCTCTGCAATTCTCCCTGGCATGCTGTCAATCAACTTCTGGACCAAATCCTGACTGATGGCAGTCCATTCTTGCATAATCAATGCTTGGAGTTTGTCAGAATTTGTGGGTTTTTGATTGTCCACCCGCCTCTTGAGGATTGACCACAAGTTCTCAATGGGATTAAGATCTGGGGAGTTTCCTGGCCAAGGGCCCAAAATCTTAATGTTTTGTTCCCCGAGCCATTTTGTTCTGACTTTTGCTTTATGGCAAGGTGCTCCATCATGCTGGAAAAGGCATTCTTCATCACCAAACTGCCCTTGGATGGTTGGGAGAAGTTGCTCTCGGAGGACGTTCTGGTACCATTCTTTATTCATGGCTGTGTTTTTAGGCAAGATTGTGAGAGAGCCCACTCCCTTGACCGAAAAGCGACCCCACACATGAATGGTCTCAGGATGCTTTACTGTTGGCAAGAGACAGGACTGATGGTAGCGCTCACTTCGTCTTCTCCGAACAAGCCTTCCTCCAGATGCCCCAAACAATCAGAAAGGGGATTCATCAGAGAAAATGACTTTACCCCAGTCCTCAGCAGTCCAGTCCCTGTACCTTCTGCAGAATATCAGTCTGTCCCTGATGTTTTTACTGGAGAGAAGTGGCTTCTTTGCTGCTCTCCTTGACACCAGGCCTTCCTCCAAAAGTCTTCGCCTCACTGTGCGTGCAGATGCACTCACACCTGCCTGCTGCCATTCCTGAGCAAGCTCTGCACTGGTGGTGGCCCGATCCCGCAGCTGTAACACCTTCAGGAGACGGTCCTGGCGCTTGCTGGACTTTCTTGGGCGCCCTGTAGCCTGTTTGGCAACAATTGAACCTCTCTCCTTGAAGTTCTTGATAATTCGATAGACGGTTGACTGAGGTGCAATCTTACTCGCTGCTATAAACTTCCCTGTTAGGCCCTTTTTGTACAATGCAATGATGGCTGCACGTGTTTCCTTGCAGGTAACCATGGCTAACAGATGAGGAACAATGGTGTCATGCACCATCTTCCTTTTAAAGTGTCCAGTCACTCAATCATGACAGATTGATCGCCAGCCTTGTCCTCATCAACACCCACACCTGTGTTAATGTGTGTGACACCTGTGTGTCATTGAAATGATGTTAGCTGGTCCTTTTGTGGCAGGGCTGAAATGCAGTGGAAATGTGTTTTTGGTGATAAAGTTCATTTTCAAGGCAAAGAGGGACTTTGCAATTAATTGCAGTTGAGCTGATCACTCCTCATAACATTCTGGAGTATATGCAAATTGTCATTATAAAAACTGAAACAGCAGACTATGTGAAAATTAATAGTTGTGTCATTCTCAAAACTTTTGGCCATGACTGTACAGTATGTATGTATGTGGCTATTTCTCACAATCTTTTTAGAAATCATTCCCAAAGTTGTTTCTTGTAAATTATATTCCTCATTTTTTAAGATGTTACTGACCACGTTTAAAGCTTGCCTAGGTCTCGCCCCGAGCTACACTGATAAATATTTGGAGTGACATTTACTTGAAAAAACCTAGGGACGTTTTTTCACTCAGAAATTCCAAGTAAATTTTACAAGGGGAAGTTTTAAGTAAAATTGACTTGCATATTATTAGTTTTTCGAATAGAGTAACTCAAGTAACATTTACTAGCAATTATCAATTAAATATTTTCATTTTTTTCTCATTTTGTCTCTCATAGTTGAAGTGTACCTCTGATGAAAATTACAGACCTCTCTCATCTTTCTAAGTGGGAGAACTTGCAAAATCAGTGGCTGACTAAATACTTTTTTGCCCCACTGTATGCCAAACTGAATGAGCTGAAACTATTGGAAGAATCTTTCCATTATCTTGGTTGAGTATTACATCACGTTTTTTTGTTTTTTTTTAATGTCACTGCTATATACCATCCAACTGCAAACAGGGTAAAAAACAATTTCTCTTTGTTTAGAGACGTATTGGTGAGACTGTTTGGGCATTTTGGAGACTGTAGCTGGTTTTCTAATGACCTTGGATTTTTTAATGGATTTATACAGCATATGTAGTATATCATGTATTGATTATTAATGTATTTGTTATTCTATTATTATTAGCAATATTAAATATCTAAAACTTTAAGCATGATGACTCAATAGTCCATTAGTCAAGCAAATTTTAAACGGCGTTTTAATTGTAAATGCGAACTCAACTTATAGTAACTCACTGATCATGGATTTACCTGACTTTCAGAGAAAAGAGCAGGCCATCTCTCCTGGAACTCTTGCATGGAAGGACACTTCTTTACTACTTCTAATCTTCGATAGGAGAAACACCTTTCCATTTTCTTTGCAATCACCTTCTCATTGTTTTTCCTCTTCATTTCTTGCAAAAGGTTCAATCTCTCCTTCTCTAAAGTGGCTTCTGTGTCTCCCAAAGGCAGTAGAGGCAGGTAGTTCACTTCAGCTTTTTTAGGCCTTTTGATGCCTTTGCTTGAACCCTTTTCATTCAACCCCCGTTTTTTCAGCGAGTTCACCTCCAAATCCGGACAAGCAAGGTAGCGACATCTTAATTTTGCCCAGTAATTCCCCATTTTATATTTGATCCTTTGCAGCCACCCATACAAGCCATTGAAAGATCCTGACTCTTTGAGGCATGGGTACTTTTCAGTTAGAGCTTCAACAACAGCCACAATTTGGATCCCAATGAGGTATGCTGTATAGCCAAATACCACCTCTGCCAGCTTCTCTGGTATGCTGCTTGTCAATCTCAGATCATTCAACAGTGTGCCATCTTTTAGGAATGCTTGGTTTCCAGCTTCCAGCTGATGTTCTACATCAAAGGAAAAGGTAGGTATTTCAAATTTGGCTGGCCATGGCTGAGTTCGGCGAGATGTCTCGCTTTCATCTGAGGAGGAGAGAAGGATGGTGTCCTGAGATCCTGATGAGTGGGCAGAGGAGTTGTCTGAGGATTCTTCTAGGGGCGTCAACCTCTGATTCTTCCACAGAACTCAGATTTGGCACAACTGGCTGGGATTGTACAATCTTTAATGTTCCCTTGTCCTTCACCTCTTCAATGCAGCTCAGAGTGAAAAACTGTCTTGATACAGGATAGTAAAATCCCCAGGAATATTGAAAGTGTCTCTGATTACACGGATGAGGTCTGTGAGGCTACTTGGTAAGCCTGAGGGTAGAGTCAGTTTGTGAATATCATTCTCTTCAAAAATGATGCAGAGTTTTGATGGGGTATCCATCTTGGCTGCAGAAGCGGCATCAGAAACAGAAATGAAGACTGAATTTTTGATTTTTCACAGAGAATACTAATAATGCTATGCTGAAACGAAGGTTGTCAAAGTCTTCAATATTTTGATCATTTTTTTCAATAGCGCATGTGTGACGTGAGGCACCGGGCTTGTATGTAAATCGGCAACGCCACCCGGGGGAGTTTCACCCCTGGGAAATATCAACCATAAATGTAACTTGCTAACGGAAAGCTACAGGTTCGAGAGACCACTGGGCAGAGGCAAGTTACAATTTGAAAACTCTATTTATTTTACGACATGGTTCTTTTTAAAACACACAATATAATACTCCAACAACCCCCAAACAAAACAATTCTGAAGTAACTAAACTAACCCAAATAAACCCAAACAAATCAATTAAGGAAAACAACCAAAGCGATGAAAAGAAACACACTCATGCAAATCAAAATACTGAATCAAATAACGGAATGCAGAATAACCAAATGAAAATAACCACACTCATGCAAATAAAGAGAAATACAACAAAATCCCCACAACCAACAGATTAACACAAAATACCTGAATTAAGGAAAAGGAAAATTAATGATTCAAGACCAATATAAAGAAACAAACAACCAAACCCATCATAAAGCAAGACATTATTAAAAGTAATAAAAGAAACCTGCACGCAGCCGTCTGATGACCGGGCTGCAGAGTCCGCAGAGCGCTGAGACGCCCCTGCTGCTGACGCGCACCTGCGTCTCCGGCAGATCAGGGAGTAGCAGCGCGAACAATATCCTCCCGTGCAAGAGGATTACCAGTTCGTATAAATGATCAGAGTCACTACGTCCCCTCTGTCCGATCCTTATTCTTTCATGTAGTTGTAGTCAGAAACAAACAGGGCCAGCTGAATCCCAGGCTGGAGGAAGAGCCGAGTGAGGGCCTGCTGCTCCAATTAACTCAGGACACGAGACGCCAAACACAAGGATAGGCTCCAGCAGAGAAACCTGTCCACCACGGCACTCCTTCAACTTCTTCTCCTTTTTCCACTTCTTCCACTTCTTCAACTTCCTCTCCTTCTACATTTTCCAATCCTTCCACCTCTTCTAATTCCACTAATTCAACTACTTCTACTACTCTTCCACATGTTCAGCTGTGTTTCACAGCTTTCAGCCTTCAGCTTCAGCATTTCAACGCATTTGCTTTCAGGAAATGCAACCTTCCTAGTTACCTTTTATTTTTATTTATTGATTCTATTTGAATGAACTCATTCATTTTATTTATTTGATTATTTATGGTTTTATTATTTTCTTTTTTTCACTTATTTTAATGTTCTTAATCGATCCTTTTCTATTTTCTCTGATGTGATGTCGTCTTCTTGGAACATCTTTATTGTCCTTAAATGTGTTTTTTTTTCTTCTATAAAAAGGATTTACTGTTCTACTGTTTCATTACTTTATTCTGTTTAACTTGCATTTATTCTTCTTAACTTTTGCATTGTATTTTGTTTTTTTAGCATGTTTTTAGAATTTTCTTCACTCCTCTCTGTCAGTTAAAGGTTCATTCTGTCCTTGTCCTGAATTCTACCAGGCTTTGTATGTAATAAAACTTTGTAAATATTAGTTTTCAGAGGTTATATATATGAAAGTGATTCTTCTTCTTCTTCTTGTTATTATTATTATTATTATTATTATTATTAATATTATTATTATTGCTATTGTTATTATTATCATTATTATTATTATAGGGAGTAGTAGTATTCGTATTATTATTATTATTATTATAATAATTAGTACTAGTAGTATTAGCATTGATTTATTTCAAATTTGTATTATTATTATTAGTAGTAGTATTAGTGTTTATTTATTTAACTGTTTTGGTTGTTCTTGTCACTTTCCTTCCTCAGTGCAGCTCGTAGTGATTTATTTATTTTGATTTGGATTGTTTATGTTTTGTTTTTGTTGAACTTGAAGGTATCAGTGATGGATTTTTCTGCAGGATTATTTCCAGATTTTTAATCATTTAAATTGGCTTGAGAGTCGTTAACTTTACAGAAAGTAAGATTATTTATTTGACTGTTGATATTTCCTGTTCTTGATGTTTTCTTTCTTATTTTAACAGAATTATCATTGTGAATTATTTTGAAGAATTTGGGTTACTAACTTTTTGTTTCTTCTGTGGTTTGTCACCCGGCGTCGATTGTGTATAAATGGGTTACATCCACCCAGGATGTGTAACACGTTCATTTGTAAAAGCTGCAGTAACTCTGTGTCAAAGTTATGATTTGTATTGGGTGCTGACATTTTTTGCTTGTACTAGCATAAACTTCCAGGTAATGACGTACAAACCCCTGCATAGTGATCACTGTCTATCAGTAACATTAGCATCTTTTTTAAAGGCCATGAATTCTGTTTATGTGAAGGTTCTGTGGTTGATTATAACTCTGCTATTTGAATTATTTCTTAACAAGCACCATAAAATTTAATCACTTTTATGGGTGCAATTACATTTTAATGACTAAATATTTACACTTTACTACTTCAGCACCTCAAATCATTTATAGACTTCTTTGCATAAAGAGCAGGTGAGACTGTGAGGCTTTATGTTCAACAGCTGCCTGTTTTTTACCACGGGGCCTTTCAAGTCATTATGCAATCTGTAGATCTGCTTATAAGTTTTCTTATAAAGAGAGTGATTATTATAAACACCTGTAAAACATGCCAGACTCCATCCTAGCATTTAGCTTATCAGTGTAACACTGTTTCACCTTCATACAGCCACACAGAGAAGCTCTACTCAACAGGCAGCTTTAGCTTATAGTAGAGCCTCTGCATTGTTCAAGAGGTGAGTGTGCAACATGATAGGGATGATTATGACACAGCCGTAATCAAAACACATACACTACATAACACTTAGCACTTTAATGAGATGATGCATATTGAACGTCCTCCAGAGCAGAGCGGCAGAAAGTGTACCAAATCTGTTGGAACACTAGACCAGATTATTCCCCGGCTGAAATGACTTTTTCAGATGCAGTGACACTTTTAGTCCCTCAGAGGTTACTCATTAAACTCACCAGGAACATCATGTGTCTTCCAACTACCAATTTGAATCATCAGACTGAAGCTGATTCATGAAGAGACAGGAGTCATTCTTCTCAATAATAAAAACACAAGTTCATCTGAATAAGGAAACTCACACTGTAAACCAAAACAGTACTTCTGACTCATATCCATTAAGGGTACAGCACTCAAAACCAGCTATTTAGTTGAACCAACAATGAATTATTGAGTTATCTGAATGATTAATGTTGTTTTAATTATATGAGGATCAATTTGATTGAGTTAATATCCATGTCCAAATAACAACTTTTGAGTGTCCAGAGGGACGCTGCATATGACGTCATCAACTTAACCATGTAAGTCTTCACACACGAGAAAAAACACAGCGGCTGTGCTTCATGAAGCAGGTAAACTGAAATTGTATTTTATCATTTCAGTTATACTCAAAAATTGTATTTCTGCTACCTAAAAACTCTGATGTAATCAGTTACCACAAACATTTTGAGACATTTCAACTTGTTCGGGTTTTCAGTGCATGTCTACAAACTGTGATCCTCAGTTTCCCTATTGTTCTACATTACAGATGACATATCTCATGTTTCTTTGTTAGCCAGTCGTCTATTGCTCATCATCAGAGAGCAGTGTGAGGGCTGAATGGGATGCTGGATCAAACTGAACGTAAGCCTGGTACTAAAGGTCACCAGTGGATCGGTGGGCTGACATTTAGAGACGGATAATCACTCACGTTCACACACACATGTAGAGTCAGTTCAGACTCACAGATGATCCTCATTTGCATGTCTTTCGACAGTGGGAGGAGGGCCTGTTATATCAGTACTTCAGGAGCTCTTTATGTGATTGTTCCAGAATTTAGTGCCTGTTTTTTTAAAGTGCAATGAAAGTTGTGGAAGTTTCAGACTTTGATGCTGTTTGACTGAATGGCTGAGACTAACACCCAAAAGAATGCCATATGTTGACTTACTGAGCTGTTCGTTGGTCCAAAACGCAGCAGCTCAAGTACTGACTACAACTAAGAAGAGAGAGAACATCCTCCAGTGTTAGCTTCTCTAAATGATCAGGCACCTTCATTTCTTAAAGAGCTCATAGTGCCCTATTACTCCTCTAGAACACTACGCTCCCGGAAAAAAAAGTGACCCTGTAAACTGGAGACCTTCAGAATGAACGTGTCAGTGTTTGTGGAGTTTACACAGCTGTTGAAACACAGAGGGAGTTCCTGGGAATGCAAACTAGTTTAGTTTTTATTAAGATTTCAAAATATCCTCATCAGATATTTAATGATCGTCTAAAGACGTTTATGAGGGATGCATCCGGCTGAAAGTCTCCAGTTAACAGGGTCGCTGTTTAAACCAAAACACCGGCCGATCTCTGCCACGGCTTTTTGAGTTCAAAAGGATTTTAAAGGCGTGTTGAAACGTCTTTGCTACTCGCGCTTATCTCCTCTCACGTGTTGATTCAGTGAATCCATCTGTGATGAAATATAGCACCATCTAAAACAGCACCAGCTGAGTCTCTTCATGCTAACAGGCTAACTGTTGTGTTGCTCATAATGATACCTGCCTGTCCGTCTGCTTCTATGGTGTCATCTGTGATGAATGGCATTCCTCTTTGTTTTACTGCCCTCTACCGGTCTGGTGGTGTAGTGCATTTACTTTTTTTTTTCTCCATACATCACTGGCCTGATTTGCACAATCTACCCGGGACTTCAGCCCGCGGTCGAAACGCAGACAACAATGGGGGCACAGGAACCTTTTAGTTCAGGGGAAAGTAGTTTGTGGGGCTAAAAGACCCCGGAACTCTTGGTGGAACTGCACCTCATGTAAGGTATGTGCATGCATCAGTGCTATAGTGAGAGATTAATAACAGATTAAATAAAATAAAATGCTAACGTAAGCACTTGGTTAGCACTGACCGGGAGTTATTCCACAATTAGACCTGTATTCTATATTTTCTCCCATCTTTATTCTTAAACGGGCAGATTTGTCCCCTCCATTGGAGCAATCATCCAACTCCAATTCAAGATAATTTGCATCTGAATTGATACTCATTTACTGAGGCCTTTATCCTCTTTGTGTTCAGAATGAAGCTCATTTCACCCCAATCTCCCAAAGCAGAGAGAGATCACATCAAGCAGGTTTCATTTTCCATCTTTTCAGTGGCCCTGGTTGGGGGTCCACTTTCCTTTCAAACTTCCAAAATATCTTTGCTGTCTGTTGAAAAATGTAGAGTTCAAAACTGCACAGTCATTTAAAAATCATTTAAAGGTGCAGTGTGCAGAAGTTAGCAGCATTTAGCAGAACAGATTTGGTGGAAATGGAATATAATATTTATAATAACTATGTTAAAATGAGTGTACACTCACTTTTATAAAACTATAGTTCTCTCTAGAATAAGTATGTATATTTGAATATGGAGCTGGTCACCTGACGGAGGCTGCCGTTATGAACGGCAATCATGTTTCTACAGCAGATCAGAATGGACAAAACAGACAAGCGTGTTTTATTATGCTGTGCCGAGCTGCTGGTCCAGAAGTTCAACTTGAAAGAGGCGGAGAAGAAGAGGGAGCTTTTGTTGTTGTTTAGTCACACTGTACAGTCCCTCCAGGGATTTTTTTGTGATTGTTGCGTCCCAAAAAGCCTGATTTTGCAACACCTTGTGAAAAAATAGCTGTGAAAGTTTAAAAAAAAATGTAAAATTCCCCTATAACATGTCGGGCAAGTAAAGACGCTAAATTACAGGGTTTTTTTTAGAAAACATTTTTGATGTGGCCACTGTGACTGTATTTTGATTCTCTTGATTCACAGAAAAATGCCATGAAAGGACTGTATTACACTTTTACAACGGTCCCTGAATGCACCTGCAGTAACAGGCGCACTGGGCAGACAGTCAGTTCACGGCACTCTGAAATGCATCTGCATCTTTGATGACAAAGAGTTGATCAAACTTACTGAAGGTGTCTGATGTTTCACCAAACTGGAACAAATCAAACTCTAGACGCGGAGCTTTTCACAGTAATAGCGGCAAAAACGTCAAATGTCAAATATTAAACAGACGTCCCCCGGTTGTGTCTTTGTCACTAACACACCGGGGGTAAAAATCCTCAATGAAGATGAGACAGATGCATGGAGGTGAGGAGAGCTGGTTCATAAAGCACACCTGCTGCAGGTAGAGACCAAGCTAACACTGTGCCCCTCAGATAATAACTGTAGAATTTAAAAATAACAACGTTGTCATCGTCACTTGTCCTGCCTGCTGTCCTCGCTCTTCACCTGTTCTCTCTGCGTGTTTTACTGTTGAAAAGTGCCGATCAAGTGAGGACTTACGTTTATGCTCCAAGGAAGTGAAATTGATGATGAAAACAATGACATACAGGGGCTGAGATTAAGGTAATTGGTCAAATTTGCAGGAAGTTGCAGTGATTGTATAAAATTGCAAGGCCGCGCAAAAATCACGCTGATTGGTTGAATTTGCATTGATAGTTGCGATTGCGAAATCACAACTTCCTGGAGGGACTGATTGGAGGGTCCTCCAGAGGGCACTTCTTTATGTTTTTTACATTTGAGGGTCATCCAGAGGGTACTTTTTTATGTCTTTTACATTTGAGGGTCATCCAGAGGGCACTTTTTTTTTTAATGTTTTTACATTTGAAGGTCATCCAGGGGTCACTTTTTAATGTATTTTACATTTGAAGGTCATCCAGGGGTCACTTTTTTATGGTTTTAAAAGTTTAGGGGCATCCAGAGGTCACTTTCTTTACTTTAATACATTTGAGGGTCATCCAGAGGCCACTTTCTTTACTTTAATACATTTGAGGGTCATTCAGAGGTCACTTTCTTTACTTTAATACATTTGAGAGTCATTCAGAGGTCACTTTCTTTACTTTAATACATTTGAGGGTCATCCAGAGGTCACTTTCTTTACTTTAATACATTTGAGGGTCATCCAGAGGGTACTTTTTTTTAAGGTATGTATATTTGTGGGGCTGACAGAGGGCACTTTATTACGTTTGATATACTGGAGGGGCATCCGGAGGGTACTTACTTTATGTTTTGTACATTTGAGGGTCATTCATAGGGCACTTTTTTTTATGTTTTTTACACTTGAGTGGCATCCCGAGGGTACTTTTTATTTAAGGTATGTATATTTTAAGGGGGCTGACAGAGGGCACATTCTTACGTTTGATACACTGGAGGGAAATCTGGAGGGTACTTTCTTTATGTTTTGTACATTTGAGGGGCATCCAGAGGGCACTTTCTTTATGTTTTGTACATTTGAGGTAATCTATTCTATAATCTATTTTCATCATGTTCTCTTTTTCTCTCTGCACCAGCCAGCAGGTAAGCACGCCGGGAAAGCCTAGAACTGAAAACTAGTTGAAGGTAAATATTCAACCTTCAAGAATGCTGTTTAATACCAGCTTTCTCCTCATGGGTGAATAATGTTAGTGAATACAGCTGGTTAAATAAAGAAATAAAAATAGAAACTAACCGTGCCCGCCCTGAAGTGATGGTTATTAAATGACGTGTGTGGACCGCAGTGCAAAGCTGTATGGATTTTATTCAGGCAGAACTCAGGCTCACTCTTCCGTCAAGGTTTTAGATGAAACTGAAAAAACATGTGTGCACCCAGGTAAATCGGGGGATTAAAGTTGAATGTACTTGAATAATGTAACCTGATATCATCTTGTCCAATCTTTCATTCCACACTATCCTGAAGAGGGCTCAACTGGATTTGGACGTAGTGACTGGGGCATTATAGTAAACCAAGCTCAGTTCAAGTTCACTAAACTACCAGACTGTGTTACACTGAGGCAGAAACAGTTCACTGACAGCCTGGTATATCAATAAGGAGCCAGGAGTAATAAAGTTATTTATAATCACAACCTTTTAACTGTGGTGATGAACTGTTGAAAGAAAGTCCTTGGTGCTCAGACTGTAGAAACTCTGGAGAGGTTTCGTAATTGAAGGTTCTCTGCTCTGAGTGAGATAAGATTACTAATGAAACGCAGACACTGGTGGTATTGATGGAAGCTGACGTGATGACTGAAAAAGACTTGGCTGTTTATGAGGATATAGAGAGCAGAGCATTAGAAACAGAGAGACAGCAGGATGAGAGGCACATGTTAAGGGTTTGTAACTGTGCTATTGGATAGATGCGACCAGCTTTAGAGTTTAACTAATGTATGAACTGACACCTCCATACAAAGACAGTCAGAAGAAACTCTTATGGGAATAAACTACAGACATGAACTAACTGGAGATGAATAAAAACTGAATGTCCTACATCAGACTATGTCCGGAGCAGGACTGCCGGACAGCTGGAGTCACGCGACCAAAGTTTTCCCACAGTAATCCCTGAATCAATGATTCTCCTCCTCCTCTCCTCATCCATGTTGTCTTTCTGGTCTTCTGAAAACCTCTGACCTGTTGACTCCAGGCCTGGCTCCGCTCATCATGACTTTGGTTTGTTGTTGTAGTTAAGTGAAATACGATCTGGTGATAACACAGAGTGTTTTATTCTGAAAATTAACCGGATGTTTTCATTTTGTTTTGGTGAAACCTGACTTCCTGTCCCGCTCCATCTGCTCTGTTGAGATTGATGCGTCGTGCTCCGGCATCCGGCAAAAATAGAAGTCTTGTGTATCTGATCCAGAGGACTCTGACCTGCCGGATCAGAGACACAGCCGACACAGCCAACACGCAATGGAGCGGATCCAGTGGAAGTTAACACATTGACTAGAATAGAAACCTATCAGATCTGGTGCTGTGATGGATCGGAGATGGACCGGACAAAGATCTGGTGGAAGTTTGATGTTGATTTAACTTGTTTCTATTCTTCCTTCAGATGCTGGTAACGCTGGTTCTCTTCATCCAAGGTTCCTATGTGACATTAAAACTTTACACATGATACCTGGTGAACAATATCTGACATATTTCTTGAAGAGAAACAGAAACAATAACACAGACATTACAACAGCTTCCAGTTCTTCAGCATGGACTAACTTTGGTGCCAAGAGTTTCCCTGGCTGACCTGAAAGTGAAGCTTCTGGCTGGATTATACTTCAGAGTTTGGCAGCTGTACAGAGGAGCTAAGCCTCAATAAATCTAACTATGTTACCACTGCATCACTCCCTCATTCTGTCCTTCTTCCTCTCTCCCTCTCTAGATAGCACCTAAATATGACACTAGGCACACTCTGTCCTTCACACCGGAGGACATTTTGACCAAGTTCCTTCAAGAGGAGTGTTTGAACATCAATCAAAGAGATCTTGCGGACTAGAGTCAAAATAACGGATAATGTTCCCATCAATCACAAGCCTCCCTTCATCTTCCACAGGCACACATTATTCAAAGAATGTAACCTTTATAAAATCTGATCATGATCTCAAATTAAATATTAATTTATCAATTAATATATGATGATATACACGCTCTTATTAAAGGTCATAAAGCCTTTGGTCTGAGAAAATCAAACAAGTTGAAGATAGCAACTGCATTTATATGTTTGTTCTTGTCTCTGATTTACAGAAAAACTCAACATTAAGCTCTTCTTGTTATTCTTTTCGGGGAGAGTTTAGCTGGTATGCTAGCATCTTGCTCCTCTTTACACATGCAACAGCCCTCGAGCAAAGTTAGAAGGTTTTATGTGAAAACC
The DNA here is from genome assembly GCF_009762535.1 of Notolabrus celidotus. Taxonomy (NCBI): domain Eukaryota; kingdom Metazoa; phylum Chordata; class Actinopteri; order Labriformes; family Labridae; genus Notolabrus; species Notolabrus celidotus. The sequence continues at coordinate 3,155,959 of NC_048289.1, forward strand.
TCCTCCCCCCACCCTGTAGGACCAAGCACCACTCCAGGGGGGACAGAGCTTACTCCATTGCTGCCCCCCTCCCCTCTGGAACTCTCTCCCCAAACACTTGGGATTGCACTGACCTACACACATTGAATGTGTCTTCTAATGTGTGCTCTTATGATTTGTAAAGTGTCTTTGAGTGTTTTGAAAAGTGCTGTATAAATAAAATGTATTATTATTATTATTATTGTCATGAGTCTATGTTTTAGTTTTGTCCTTGTGTTTCATGCCTTGGTTCCTCCCTGTGTTTATTCTGCATTAGTTACCCTTTGTCTCCCTTCAGTGTTTAGTGATCCATGTCTCTTGTTGTGTTTTCTTAGTCTCGGCTTGTGTTCTCTGTTTTGTTTTGTAGTTCTTGATCCCTGTGTTTCCAGTTTAGTGTTACTTCCTGTCCTTGTGTGTTTCCCTCTTTGTTGATTACCCTGATTAGTTTCACCTGTGTCCTGTGTTCACACCTGTGTTAATCACTGTGTGTGTTTAGTTTCTGTTTCTCCTGTCCCTTGTTGGATCATTGTACATCTTCCCTGTGTTCTCTCTGATTAGTTTCTTGTGTTCCCTATGTTATGGATTTATCTGGACAGTCTGGAGTCAGTGGTTGAGAGGAGGTTGATGGACAAACTGCGAGCCATCCTGGACAACCCCTCTCACCCTCTCCATGATGAGCTGTGGCTGATGGGGAGCTCGTTCAGTCAGCACATCATTCCACCACGGTGCAAGACTGAACGCTTCAGGCGCTCCTTTGTGCCCACCGCCATCAGACTGTTGAACAGTAATGGAGGCCACAGACTGAACCATGCTGACCACTGACCCCCCCCCCCCCCCCCCCCCCCCCCCCCCCAGACTGTTTGGATTTATTCTTGGATGTTTTTATCAGGTTTTGTTTGTACCTTTTGTGTATTCAAACCATTTTTTTTTTAAATCTGCACTTGGGTCCTCCTTAAGTCTTTCCCTCAACGTGACAATTGTAGGTGTGTCAACGGCAAAGCTTGGAGAAGAGGAGCTGAATGAGGTTAAAAGTCAACTTTTAGAATCTTGTAGGAGACTCATTCTGTCATGATGAGGAAAAAATGAATGAGGAGGACGACCCATGCCAAGATATAAAAACAAACGTACTTTAAGTAAATCCAGGGAACAGGAAAACACACGTCACAAACACAATGAACCGACACAAAAGAGAGGAAATGCAGAGGCTGTTTTCGAAACCAAGAGCAAAATCTGCAGTATGCCAAAACTACCCGGATATCTACTGATTTAGGAAAATGTCACAGTCTGCATCGGACCAGTCTCCCTCACGTACTGTTTCCCACAATGCACAGCACTCATTCCACTTTTTCTTTTCTATTTCCACTATTAGTCCATATAAACCCCTTCTTAACTTTTTACATCATAAGTGATGTTAAAGAAGCAGTTTATCTATCAGCTTGGTCGTTGTTTACTTCCACTTTCTGAAACCGGAAATCCAGCGACGCCGAGCCCAGCATCCTGCAGACCAGATCCAACAGAACAGTCATACACTAGAAGCAAACAACGTCCAAGCTGATAGATAAACTGCTTCTTTGGCATCACTTATGATTTAAAAAATGTAGAAGTGGTTTATATGGACTTTAATAATTTTCACAGCACATAAAAACTGAGTGCCCCAATCATATACAGAAAAGAAGAAGAAGGAGAACGTTAGCGCTGTGCATTGTGGGAAACAGTACGTGAGTGAGACTGGTCCGATGCATACTGAGAAATGTTCCTGAATTCGTATGACATCCAGGTACTTTTGGAATACTGCAGATTTTGCTCTTGTTCACATACTACATACTGAATTATGGCCAAATCAGTACGTACTGCTAGTAGAGTAGGAGGTTTGAAAACAGCCATAGACTATACTATAAACACACACACACACTGGGTAACGAGTAAGGGGATACAGGTGAGACCAACAACGCACAGGTGAAGACAACCATAAAGAAGGGAAACACAGGAAGTAAAACTTAACACACAGAGAGATTCTACAACAGGAAGCACATGACAAAACCACAGACAAGGAAAACACATGAGTATACCAAAAAGAGAACATAATAACACAAGGGAAACCAACACATGAAACAAAGGACCCAAGAAACTAAATACACTCAAACAGGGACCAGACAACCGAGGAACCAGACTTCATCAATAAAGAGTCAATATGTCATTTACTTTAGATGGTAACTTCCAGTTTTCAGCTGCAAATGACTGGAATCACCTACAACAATCCCTAAAGCTGGCCTCTCTCATTCCACTTGCCACTTTCAAAAACTTAATACGCCCCATAACTCAACATCACTGCACTTGCTTTTAAACTGCTTTGATGTTGTTCATTGCTGTCACATTTTTGTATTGTATTGTTCTGTCTCTAGGTTTCTATGTATGTCCTCTCTGTTTTTTTGTTTTGTCTTTTATTTATTTTTATGCCACCTGTGTTGCCCTCTCACCCAGATCGTTATTCCAAATGAGAATTGGTTCTCAATTAACTCACCTGGTTAAATAAAGGTTAAATAAATAAATAAACAAAAATAAGCTTGATACTTCAGGGTTTAGTATATAATATATAATCTATATAATATATATATATAGAGAGAGAGTATAATAATATATATAATCCCTGTCAGGATTATAATTTACATATCTGCCTGTTCACCAAACATCATCCCTCACTTTACTTCACAGCTCTTTAACTGCAGGAAACAAACCAGTGCAGCAATTCTTCTTCACAGGTTTGTCCTCTGAATGAACACTGTCACCATCAAACTCTTTATACTGACTTAAAACTTTAATATCCTACAGATCTGTATGATAAATTATAGTTACTTATCAGTTGAGCCTTTACAGAGAACTTAAAGTAGACAGCTGAGTTAATTTGAACACAGGAGCTCATTTAAAACCTTTGCAACAACAAGCCTGTCAGTGCCAATACCGCCTAATCCTTCCATCATGCTTAACTCCTGCTGGATATTGATTTGGGTGACTCCAATGATTAAGTAACTGATAAAAACAAGAGGGATGTCCAAACAGACTGGCAGATCAGATATTATTGAGTGATAAGTGACAAGGTGTTTAAGGAAGATAAAAGTGTTGGGTTGATGAGAGAGTGAACATATAGAGACTGTGGAGAGTAGAGTTTCTGTTCTAAAATTACATACACCTTTAATCTTTGCCTGAGTCTGTTCTTTGAACAACTTAATACACTGAGCCTGATGCTGTTTATGAAACAACCCTACAAATGTCAACACACTTGAACTTCTTTTGAAGTATGAGGGCGCCTGTGTTGCAGAATCAAAGCACAGAGCAGCAGAGCTCATTTGACCTCTGATTTTCCTCATTAGACTACACTTTGTAAAACATAACAAGCCATGCATTGTTAACACTGAGCCAGCCAATGCATTCATCCTTGTCTACATCCTCTAATATACCCTGCGGAACAATTTTCCTCATCTTTCATGTCATACCATTTAATGGAAACACAGCGGCTCCTGTTTCCACAGATCACCGCACATCTAATACAGAGTGCTCGTCGGGAGCACGGCATAGATCAAGGGAGATGCAGAGTTCTTTATGTTCCTTATCAGCATCTTCTAAACAAAGTGATCAACACACATATTTACCTGTAACATTCCCCAGGCTCACTGTTCATGTTTTTGAAGATAGTATGGCTTCACATACACATTGATCCTGAGGGTTGATCACAAAAAGATCAAAGAGAAAGTGGAACGCAGCACCATAACTCGTCCAGCTGTTTTCATGCACAGCGTTTTAAATTCACTTTACAATACACACTGAACAAAAATACAAACACTTTTGTTTTTGCTCCCATTTTTTATGAGCTGAAATCAAAGATCTCAGACTTTTTCTACATACACTACAGGACTATTTCTCTCAGATATTGTTCACTGACGTGTCTAAATCTGTGTTAGTGAGCACTTCTCCTTTGCCCAGATAATCTGTCCACTTCACAGGTGTGGCATATCAAGATGCTGATTAGTCAGCATGATTAGTGCACAGGTGTGCCTTATGGCGCGTACACACCAAACGCAAGCAAAAAAATTGCATTGCAAACTTGCGCGAATATCATAGCGTCTGTCTTTTTGTGGAGCGAATATTCACCCCTGTGAACAAAGAAGCGAAATGGGGAGTGGGAGTGGTTTGTAGTGATGTGTCATGATCAAAAGCTCTGAGAGCCGATGCTTTGTAGTGAATCAGAAGAGCCGGCTGGCATCGAGAGAGAGCCGGCTCTCAGTTTTTTCCTTTCGATGCTTAGCTCTCACAGTCAGTCGATTTTTGCGCGGCCTTGCAATTTTATACAATCACTGCAACTTTCCCGCAAATTTGACCAATTACCTTAACCTCAGCACCTGTATGTCATCGGTTTCTTCATCAATTTCACTTCCTTGGAACGTAAAGTAAGTCTTCACTTGATCGGCACTTTTCAACAGCAAAACACGCACAGAGAACGGGTGAAGAGGGGACAGCAGGCAGGACAAGTGACCATGACAACAGTGTTATTTATAGATTGAGTGTTAGCTTGGTCTCTACCTGCAGCAGGTGTGCTTTATGAACCAGCTCCTCCAATCACCTCCATGCATCTGTCTCATCTTCATTGATGATTTTTTACCCCTGGTGTGTGTTAGTGACAAAGACACAACCGGGGGACGTCTGTTTAATATTTGAGGTTTTACGTTTTTGCCGCTATTACTGTAAAAAGCTCTGCATCTACAGCTTGATTTAATCCAGTTTAGAGAAACATGAGACACCTTCAGTAAGTTTAAATCAACACCTCATCATCAAAGATGCAGATTCATTTCAGAGTGCCGTGAACTGACTGTCAAGTGCCTCTGTCGCTGCGAGGTGCATTCAGGGACCGTCGTAAATGTGCAATACAGTCCTTTCATGGCATTTTTCTGAGAATCAAGAGAATTTAAATACAGTCACAGTGGCCATATCAAGAATGTTTTCTAAAAACTACTGTAATTTAGCGTATTTACTTGCCCCTGAGATGTTATTGGGGGAAAAAAGCCCCCCAAAAAATTGCAACTTTCACCGCAATTTTTTTAAAAAGCTGTCGCAAAATCAGGCTTTTTGGGCCGCAACAATCACAAACAAATCCAGCGAAATCCAGGAGGGACAGTCACAGTGCTCAGCCCCAGCTCTGCTCATGACAGAACTTTGTTTTGATCGGTCAGCATGGCGGAAGAACCTGATTATTCTCAATGCCAACCTGCACTGAGGACATTAATTATGTTTGCTTGAGTTTGGTTCTGTTCTGTTTTTTGTTAATTTGTGCAATAAAAAAAGTTTGATTAAAATACTAAATAAAATGGGGCGCTGGTGGCCTAGCGGCCTAGCAGTCTAAGCGCCCCACATACAGAGGCTACAGTCCTCGTCGCAGGGGTCGCCGGTTCGATTCCCAGCCGGTCGACCATTTCCTGCATGTCTTCCCCCACTCTCTACTCCCCACATTTCCTGTCACTCTTCAGCTGTACTATATAATGAAGGCAAAAAGGCCAAAAATATAACTTAAAAAAAAAAAAACAGAATAAATGCACAAAATTAGGCAATAATAAGGCTCCTCATAAAAACACTGTATGTAAAAGGGTTTTCAACACAAACCATTAGTTTTTGCAAAGGTAAGGTAAAATATGCGGCTACAAAAGATCCTTAATTAAGAGCCATTTAATAACTTTGTTTATATAGCACCTTTACAAACAAATGTTTACAAAGTGCTTTGACAAACAAAGCGTAGTTCAATAGCAGAGTAAACAATTTGACAGACAGGAAGGAGAAAATGTGATCAATGCAAAACAAAATACAACGCAAGGGAATACACGTCATTTGAACAGTAAGGAGTGGTGTGACAGTGGAGCAGTAAATCATTGTTGAGAGGTTTTTCAGGGTAAATAGATAAAAATAGGGAGTCAAAAGAGCCGGCTCTTCTTTGGGAGCCGAGTCAAAAAAGCTGGCCCTCTGAAAAGAGCCGAACTTCCCATCACTAGTGGTTTGCCCCTCTAAAGCCGGTAGTTGTGATTGTGGTGTGATTTTAATGCAGAAGAGAAAAGAATATACATTCCATAATAAAAATAAGGATTTCACCAAATAAGAATTGGACACCTGCTTCATTCCCTGCAGAGATTGTCACCCGTGGCACTCTATCCAATTTGTTCTGAATTGTGCTCAGCATTGCTGGCCTCAAAAATGTATTAGTGGATGTGAAATTTAACATACTCCTTCCTTTGAGGTGACAATTTCTGCAGGGAAGGAAGCAGGCTCCTGAGGAACATGTTGTCCTCCGACACATGTGGGTCCGGAAGTCGGGGGACCTGCTGCTGCTGCTGCTGCTGCTTTCAATGAGCAGGTCCTCTACTTAAGATTTCTAGATACAAAAGACTTTTCTTCTTGGTTACTTTCCAATCTCCTGCCAGGCTTTCTCTTTACGAAGGCGGTCACGGTATGTTTTTTTAAGTTGAATCATACAGCTCCGGTGGAACACACACGGCAATTACTATTTTCTCCTCCATTTCTGACATCATCATTCAACGACAACTGATTGGCCATCATGCCACAGAGTAACGAGAAGTTGTCGCTGTTGTTGAATATTTTTGAGCTCCGCGAAGTTGCGTGTCACTTCAAACATGTCGCCCTGTGTGAATTCACGTCTACACATTGACTTTCCATGGGATTTGTTCGTACGTGTGAACGCACCATTAGGCTGGTGGTGAGTGTTGAGACTAGGCTTTGTATGTGAGTCAAATTTCTTTTTTTGTTTGTCTGGGTCAAATTTAAAAGATATAGACTGGTTCTTTAAAGAGCATACATATCAATCAGTTGGGGATTCTCACAGTTATAGTGGGGCAAAAAAGTATTTAGTCAGCCACTGATTTTGCAAGTTCTCCCACTTAGAAAGATGAGAGAGGTCTGTAATTTTCATCAGAGGTACACTTCAACTATGAGAGACAACATGAGAAAAAAAATCCAGGAAATCACATTGTAGGATTTTTAAAGAATTTATTTGTAAATGATGGTGGAAAATAAGTATTTGGTCAATAACAAAAGTTCAACTCAATACTTTGTAACACCTTTGTTGGCAATGACAGAGGTCAAACGTTTCCTGTAAGTCTTCACCAGGTTTGCACACACTGTAGCTGGTATTTTGGCCCATTCCTCCATGCAGATCTCCTCTAGAGCAGTGATGTTTTGGGGCTGTCGCTGGGCAACATGGACTTTCAACTCCCTCCACAAATTTTTACAGAGCCACTCCTTCGTTGCCCGAGCGGTGTGTTTGGGATCATTGTCATGCTGGAAGACCCAGCCAGGTTCCTTTTTCAATGCTCTCACTGATGGAAGGAGGTTTTGGCTTAAAATCTCACGATACATGGCCCCGTTCATTCTTCCCTTAACACGGATCAGTCGTCCTGTCCCCTTTGCAGAAAAACAGCCCCAAAGCATGAGGTTTCCACCCCCATGCTTCACAGTAGGTATGGTGTTCTTGGGATGCAACTCAGCATTCTTCTTCCTCCAAACACGACGAGTTGAGTTTTTACCACAAAAGTTCTATTTTGGTTTCATCTGACCACATGATATTCTCCCAATCCTCTTCTGGATCATCCATATGCTCTCTGGCAAACTTCAGATGGGCCTGGACATGTACTGGCTTAAGCAGTGGGACACGCCTGGCGCTGCAGGATTTGAGTCCCTCTCGGCGTAGTGTGTTACTGATGGTAGCCTTTGTTACTTTGGTCCCAGCTCTCTGCAGGTCATTCATCAGGTCCCTCCGTGTAGTTCTGGGATTTTTGCTCACCGTTCTCATGATCATTTTGACCCCACGGGATGAGATCTTGCGTGGGGCCCCAGATTGAGGGAGATTATCAGTGGTCTAGTATGTCTTACATTTTCTTACAGTTGCTCCCACAGTTGATTTATTCACACCAACCTGCTTGCCAATTGTAGATTCACTCTTCCCAGCCTGGTGCAGGTCCACAATTTTCTTCCTGGTGTCCTTGGACAGCTCTTTGGTCTTGGCCATGGTTGAGTTTGGAGTCTGAGTGTTTGAGGCTGTGGACTGGTGTCTTTTATACAGATAACCAGTTCAAACAGGTTCCATTAATACAGGTAACGAGTGGAGGACAGAAGAGCTTCTCAAAGAAGAAGTTACAGGTCTGTGAGAGACAGAAATCTTGCTTGTTTGTGGGTGACCAAATACTTATTTTCCACCATAATTTACAAATAAATTCTTTAAAAATCCTACAATGTGATTTCCTGGATTTTTTTTCTCATTTTGTCTCTCATAGTTGAAGTGTACCTCTGATGAAAATTACAGACCTCTCTCATCTTTCTAAGTGGGAGAACTTGCAAAATCAGTGGCTGACTAAATACTTTTTTGCCCCACTGTATCTATGTCGTATCTCTGTGTGCACCTCAGGAAAGGTGCGTCTAAAATATTGGAAAAACAAGACGTGACTGAACCCATTCCCCATTCCCTAATGAGAACCATTCCAACAACAGAAAAGAAAGGACAAAAGGAGGAAACGTCTAAAATCAGATGCTTGTTCAGTGGTTAAATGATCCTCTGTTTTAGACATTGTTTATGGAAATGAAGTGTTTAGTCCAGAAATCTGTGCCAGTGATAGTTGCTCATTACCCAGCTTTCTTACATGGATATTTGAATATCATCTTGGCATTAGTCCAGTTAAATGCTTGTTTCATATTTCTCTTGATAGAAATTGGATCTTTGTCATTTCATCTGAAGTGTTTTTGATGCACTTAGTCGAGGGCTTAAACGTCACTAATGAGTCACAGAGCCTCAGTCTTATTTTGGTTCAGCTGGTTGTTGCAGGATTTTAGCTTCAGCATACTTTCCACTGCGTATGCAGCCAAGCAAGTAAATCACTTTGGTTATGCCTCTGTGCCACATCACTTTTACCCCTACCTTCTCTTTATTCTCTTCCCTGGTTTTCAACGTTGCACAAAGAAACAGGTTACACAGCAACAATGTTCGGATGCAGTTCTGCCAGAAGCTTTTTGCCTGCTGGTCGACTGTTGTGAGTTTTCAGACTGCTTCTCGAGTTTGCTGTCTTTCTTTCCCTCACTACTCTCTGCTCGCTTCCTTTACTGACAGATTGCAACTTGTTGTAAGTGGGAACAATCAGATGACACACACACATACATATGCCTATATAAGCAGCTGCATACATTTTTTTCCTGGCACACAATAGTACATAGCAAGAAAAGGTCATGGGATGCCTTTAAGCACTTCAGCATACAAAGGTGGTTCACTTCTTATCTGGATGGATCACCATGGTTACTTATGCTGAACTCTCAACCTTCTCCCAACAAATTACCTTTGTAACTCCCTCCAGTCAAAACACGGACACAAGGCGTTCCTTTTCTTACGGGCATTTATTTTGCACAATCTGTGCCTTTGAGCATGCCGTGAGAACTGTAATAAAAATCATAAAATCAGCTTAATAAAGCTTAAACACAAATTACATACACACATAACACACTACTTATAAAATCAAATCAATATACATAGAAACTACATGCTGTTTAACTTATAATCACATCAAAGAAAAGATTTCGGGCCACACAAACAAACTTTAACACATACCTCATTGGCCCCATGAACTGAAAGAGAGTAGAAAAGAAATTTCTGGCTTCCCAGGTCTTCTAATGTGCAGCAGCTTTTTCCTCTCTGCATTATCCGTACTGCATGGCAAGCATGAGGTGCATCCTGCTAAGCCCCGCCCCTTTCTCATGATCTGGAAGCTTTCAGTTTCTATGTGGAACACTTTTATTAACTTATATTAAACAGCTATATATTTTAACCTTAAATTATTCTAGTTTTTAACTTTAATTACTATATGAGTTGAAATGAAATAAATCTATAAATTTTAATCACTGGCAGCTACAACCTTCATTATAAACAGGTTAGTCACATGAACTGGCATATGAAGGACACTCCAGACAGGAAGAGTCTCTCAGAAGTAGAAATGGAAAGAGGTTCACCACTCTGTTAGAGACAAGAGGAAGAAACAATTCCCATAACTTCCCATTTCATTAGCAGGACAGATACATTCAATTAAATTAACAATATTGCCTAAATTTCTGTTTTTGTTCAGATGATACCCATTTTCCTTCTATAATCATTTTTCTCTGATCTAGATCATTTTCCCTTTCCATTTATATTGAACAGATCCACTGTCTGTAGAAAGAAGTCAAACTTAGAGAGACCTAAATCAGATGGAGGTTTGGGTCTACCCAATTTCTTATTTTACTATTGGGCTGCTAACATTGCAAAACTAAACTACTGGATTCGTAAGTTAGGAGGGACCCCTTTGGGTAGACATGGAGTTAAAGGCCACACTTGTGCCAAGTGTCCATGGCATGGGTAGGCAACACATCTTGTGACATCTTCTCACCTATTACAACAGCATGGCTCTGTAGTAGTAGAGTCCAGGTGCTAAACTGGCCTCCCTGCGGTCCAGACTCATCACCTATTGAAAACATTCGGCCCCCATTATGAAATCAAAACTCTTGAGCAGCTCAAACCAATACATTTAGGTTCAAATCATCTGCAAACCATCAAATTCTGTTTTTATTAACACTTTACACACGTCCTAACTTTTTAGGAATTGGAGTTTTATATGATAGATAATAATTCATGTAGAATAAGACATTTTTTTTTGTGATCAAATTTTTTTTTTTATTGTTTTTAAAGCTATGCAACACAATGAAATATCAACTGTATAGGATAAGTCGAGGCATATCATGAAGTAAAACAAAGAAAAAAAAAAAAATAATTTAAAAAAAATAAAAGAAGGTATGGCGACACCCACCCCAACCCACCCCACCTCAGAATAGATCTCCGTATGATAACAACAGGGAATTCATAGTGATAAAGGAAGTGAATAGTGACAATGACATCATTTATAACATTAATGTAAATAAAAATAAAGACAACAACAAAAGGAAATGGTCAAGTAATACCGTAATAATGCTCATTTAAATCATAAAGTTAGACATATTCTTTGATCTTAATTATGGATTTTAACCAGGATGAGATAGTGGTTCCTGTGGCTCCGTGCATCTTGGCCACTGAGAGCTCCATAACAGCTATATCAAGATACGTATTAAGCCACTGAGATCTTGACAAAGAATGTGGTGATTTCCACCGTAGTGCCAGCATTCTTTTTGCTGCCGTTAGGCCAGCGAGTAATGTACATTTTTGAGGTCTAGAAATTTTAAGCACAGAAAAATCATTTAAAAGCAGGACGGTGGGGGTGCAGGGCACTTCACAGTCCAAGATTTTTGTAAGTATGGAGGCAACCAAGTTCCAAAAGCAGGATACATCTTTACAAGTCCAAAACATGTGCATAAAAGATCCGACAAGTCCATCCGTACAGAGTGTACAAGTTGGTGATGGGATGAGTTTCATCAAAAAACGTTTCCTGGGGGTGAGATAGGTTCTATGTAAGAAGTTGAGATGAATTTGTCTGTGGTTGGGATTCTTGGAGGATTCGGTTATACGTTTCCAGATATTGTCCCAGTCCAGTGGTTGGAGTACTGTCAGATGTTCAAGATCTTTGGTCCACACATGTTCAACAGTCAAAAGTTTATATGAAGAAACAGATAACAATGTATATAATTTAGATACTAACCCCTTAGTTTGACCCTGTATACTCAGAACAGAGTGCAGGTGATGTGTTTTTAGTGGTTCATTCCATGGAACACCATACGCTTTAAGTGATGATCTTAACTGAAGATAAAGAAAAAATGATGACCCAGGTAAGTCATAATACATACGGATATCATTAAATAAGAATAAGACATTAAACAGGATCAGACATGCCAGATTTTGGATTGGCTTCATTACAGTTAGTCATGTTTGAGATGAGCTCACTCTTTAGTCGTCTGCATAGAAATCCCCAGATGGTGAGAAGAGTGTTTTGAATGAGTGATTTCATATGAAGCCCAGTCCGTATCTCTGTGTGACGCTGCTCCTCTTACAGCTCAGTACAACAAGTACAACACACAAACCTCCCGAGTGACAATAAACAGGAACAAGACATAGTATGAATGTGTTTGTATCACATCTGTTATTCAGAAACTCTTTGATTGTATCTCTCAGTGCAGTGTGTGTGTTGGAGCTTTCCTCCAAGCTGTTTGGTAGGGGCAGAATAAAAAGCACAAAGAGTAAACAGCTGCAGGAAAGAGAAATCTGTGCAGAAACAAGCAAATATTCATGTGATCCTTGAGTTAAGTGTGCCTTGGATTCCTGGAACACTTGTTGAATTGCAGACAATGAAAGCCTCAAAACAGATGTACCATTACAATAAACCACCTCAGTCATAACAATGAGAATCCTGCCTGTCAAAGGAAACCTCAGCTACCACACAGAAAAGCTTTACCCAGAACACTGCACATGGCACTTTTGAGTACAAGGTATCGTTTAAACTCAACATTTCTCATTGATGATTTTAGAATTTTAGATTTTAGAAAATAATATTGATTTTGGTTTCCATGAGCAGCATTCCACGGAAACCGCCCTCCTCAGGGTAACAAATGACTTGTTAATGCAGGCTGATGCCGGAGTCCTCTGTACTGGTTCTATTGGACCTCAGCGCAGCCTTTGATACTGTGGAACACAGTGTGTTAATTCAGAGGCTTAGTCAGTGGGTTGGTGTCTCTGGAACAGCATTAGACTGGTTTTCCAGTCTAATGTCCGGCAGAACATTTGCAGTCACTGCTGGTAAACATGTTTGGTGAGTTGTCCGGTGGTGTCCCCCAGGGTTCTGTATTAGGCCCCCTATTGTTTGCTTTGTATCTGCTCCCCCTGGGATGTCTTATTAGAACATTTATAGATGCCTCTTATCATTTTTATGCTGATGACATTCAGCTGTACATGTCTTTCAAACCTGGAAATATCTCTCAATTGTCTGTTTTACTTGGCGGGGTAAATTCTATACAAGCTTGGATGTCAGATCATTTTTTTCCAGTTGAACACTGTCAAGATCATGCTAGTTTTCTGTGACTACCAACCCTAGCTTTAATTGGAGAAGCAAAAATGGCCATCTACCTCACCCAAAGAGACAGGCTGCAAGCGGGGCCTGAGCTGGATGTGGTGGCCCTGTGGAAGCTGGACATTAAAGCTGGGGTTGGTAATCAGATTTAGATACACTTTTTGTCATACTGGTTAAAATGATCTTTATGTCCTGATGGCAATCAATACATGATGTGTTCTTAAAAAAGAGTGAAAAAAAACTGCTATCTACAGCCGGAGTAAACCTGGGAAAACACCAACCAATCACGGATTTTTGGCTCCCCAAATTTTAAACCAATCAAATCCCGTCCAGCCGTTCTGCCCTCCTCCTGCGCGTACATTTCCCCGGCGTGCACTCCTCCGAGTCCCCGTCTCCTGCCTCTACTTCCCCTGACTCTATTTACTGCCCCTCTCGCTCGACCTCGGGCCTGTCCCCTCTGACCTGATGAGGTGCTTTGCTCGGGACTGTAGTCCGGATCAGAGTCTAAAAAGCTCTCACCAACAAGCAGAATAATTAATGACGTTCAGTAAGTCTTACAGAAAATATATATTAATTGTAGCGTCCGTCCGGACGCTGTAGGGATGACGAGCCGATTCATGAACACATTGAGTTTTAATAACCGGTCACTGTCGGCCGTGATCACGACAACCAACAAAACAACAATCAATGTTTGAATGAATGAAGAACTTCTCCTCTTGTCTCTCCTCTCTCCCGCTCACACACTCTACACCTCTCCTGATGCCTTCACTGACCGTCAACACTGTAGGAATTAAGAACATCTACACTGAACACGTTTAACAAACAGTAGAGCTGTTACAGTATTATATATGTGTTATAACTTTTCTCCTGATATCGTGTCACCAGTACAACTGGATAATGCTAGAATGACAGTTGTGAGTACTAACAGCAGCCATGTTTGTTTGTGTTTTTAACTTTCACTATGAGAATGTTTTGGTGAGGACCTGTTTTGAATCAGTCACCATCATATGGTCGCAAGTCAGCGGCGCTCGTGCATGTGAGCGGGGAGGGCGTCGTTTTGGAGGAGCTCTGAGGGGAGGAGGGGAGGGGTTAGACGGAGTCATGAGGAAAAGCTACATTCAAATTCATGCTGGTTTTCCGAGACTGCCAACCCTAGCTTTAAGGCCAGACTAAGGGTTGAGTTCTGCTTCCACAGAGCCACAGGGAACATGGGGGACTTCCTGCAGCTGTGGTGGGTTGATAATATTCTTTGTGAGGTGTCTGACCAAAGAGAACTGCAATTCGCTGACTGCATTCATTGAATTTACTTAACTAAACTTAATCAAGTTAACATAAAAAGTTTGCCTGTTTAATTTTATTATGTAAATCAATTATTTTCTAAAAAATCAAAAACAAATCACTCTTGTTTTTAGCAGTCCTCCTATGCTGTGCTTGTCACTCTATAGACCCCAAAACGATGCTCCTCTTTTATCTCATTTTTCAGAATTATTCTCGAACACAAAGTATGACAGAATTATTATTTTAGGTAATTTAACATCCATGTGAACAATCAATCACTCTTTTACCTCCCAGTGTTTAGATATAATTAACTTCCCACTCCCAACAAAGGTCATATTTTAGATCTTGTTTTAACCTGTCCTGTCAGCAAACATACCCTCAGTTATGGATGCGGGCTTGTCTGACCACTTCTGTGTTTTTTACTTTTTAAGAAAAAATCCCTGAACAAACTGTTAGGAAATGCTATCTTCCTGCTGAAGTGGCTGCAAATGTTATTGATTTTTTTAGGTAGTACTCCTCCGAATATTTCACCATTTTCCTCTGATTTTATTGTTGACAGTTTTAACAGTAAACTGAGATCAACACTTGACACAGAGGCACCACTCAAACTGAAAAGGATAAGAACAAATCCACTGTTTTGTGGACTTGGAGAAGGCCTAAAATAATTAAGAAATGTTTAATTTAACTGATTATTTGATGACATTGTGGTCTTTTGTTTCTTTGAAGGTTATCAACCTGATATGAATCCTGCTTAATAAACGGAAACAAGCAAGTTGAGTTGTCCTGAGCATCTTTTCATGTGTACCAGGCCTTTTCAAGTTTGGGCAGGAGCTGAAAAACCAAACATAACTTGACAGACACACTGAGATCCTGTCTTTCCCTGTCTCATTAAAGTTCCTAACCATAGACCTTTCTGGAGTCCCTGAGCTCCCTTGTCTCGTGGGTTCCTCTGGATCTCTGCTGCTGTGGATGTGCCAGACTCCAGCTGCTACAACTACTACTATCCGTCTCACCAATCAATCAATCAATCAATCAATCAATCTTTATTTATATAGCGCCAAATCACAACAAACGTTATCTCAAGACGCTTTTACAAACATAGGAGGTCTAGATCATTCTATGTCAAATTATGAACAGAGACCCAACTTCAAGACAGGGTAAGACTCAGTCTGACCCCACCTTAATCCACCATGAGCATTGCACCTCACAGTATTTAGCTAGTTACAGTGGTGAGGAAAAACTTCCTTTTAACAGGCAGAAACCTCGAGCAGAACCAGACTCATGTTAGACAGCCATCATAACTCGGCCAAGTTGGGTCTGGAAAGACAGATAGAGGGGAGTAAGAGAGAGAAGTGATAGTGATGAGACGAGTCGTAGAAGCTGTTGCCGCTGGAATCCAGCACGTCCGCAGCAGGAGGACGTCTACGGCAGCTCAGAGGAATCTACGAGACAATGGAGCTCAGGGACTCCAGAAAGGTCTATGGTTAGTAACTTTAATGGGACAGGCAGAGTTTAAGTAAGTGATGAGGGGGTTCGGGGGAAGGGGGTGAGCTAGGATCCCAGTGTGTCAGTGTGCCAGTTCCCCCAGCAGTCTAGGCCTATAGCAGCATGACAAAAGCTGGTCCAAGCCTGATCCAGCTCTAACTATAAGCTTTATCAAAAAGGAAAGTTTGAAGCCTGCTCTTAAAAGTGGAGAGGGTGTCTGCCTCCCGGACCCTGACTGGTAGATGATTCCAAAGGAGAGGGGCCTGATAACTGAAGGCTCTACCTCCCATACTACTTTTAGAGATTTTAGGTACATCTAGCAAGCCTGCATTTTGGGAGCGTAGAGTTCTAGAGGGGTAATACTACCACTATCATCTCTCTCTCTCTCTCTCTTCATCTCCCTCTATCCCTCTCTCCAACACGGTCTCAGCAGATGTGTGTCTAACATGAGTCTGGTCCTGCTGGAGGTTTCTGCCTGTTAAAGGAACTTTGTCCTTGCCACTGTAACTTGCTAAATGCTGCAAAGTGCTCTGCTCATGGTGGATTAAGATGAGATCAGACTGAGTCCTGTCTGGAAGACGGAACTGGATCTGATCCTGTCTTGATGTTGGGTCTTTGTTAATAATAGAACATAGAGTACAGTCTAGACCTGCTCTGTCTGGAAAGAGTCTGAGGAGAACATTCGTTGGGATGTGGCGCTTTATAAATAAAGATTGATTGACCCTTCTCTTTTATATGTTCAAGTTTCATTCATTTAATCAATGACATCATCGTAAAATAGAAGTGGTTACTGTAACATAAACACAGAGTAACTACGTCACTCTTATCTTTGAAAGCCTCTGAGCCTTCTCTGTCTGAATAGGCGTTAATTGTTGGAGGTTAACCTCGGGTGAACTGACAGCTCGATCCCTCCTGTGTGTTGTTCTCCACTTACTGTCCACACCTCATTAAAGCGGCTTCACACCTTCAGCTGCTCTGTGCTTTGGGATATACTCTGATTACTGTATTGTGATCACTCTGATACAGGAACATTGTCGGAACAAAACAACAAATGAGGCCAAAATGCGTCTCTGATAGCAGCCACCTGTCACATTAAACACTTGGTGACAGCTCGGGTCAAATCTTAAAAACATGTTTTACATAAAAAACAAACATTAGAGTACCTGTTAAGCAAGTCAGCACAGGGAAAACTACATTTTCCCCTTTAAGAAATCCCACAGTAACTGTCAAAACCAGCCTTGATGAGAAAGAAGATCAAAGAGAGGGACAGGGAGAAAGAGAAACACATAGAAACAGAAGGAAGACATAACGGCCACTTTATTAGGTACACCTGTTCAATTACTTGTTAACACAAATAGTTAATCAGCCAATCACATGGCCACAACTCAATGCATTTAGGCATGTAGCCGTGGTCAAGACAACTTCCTGAAGTTCAGACCGAGCATCAGAATGGGGAAAAAAAGGGTATTTAAGTGACTTTGAACGTGGCATGGTTGTTGGTGCCAGACGATGTGGTCTGAGTATTTCAGTAACTGCTGATCCACTGGGGTTTTCACGCACAACCATCTCTAGTGTTTACTGAGAGTGGTCCGAAAAAGAGAAAATATCCAGTGAGCTGCAGCTGTGTGGACGAAAGTGCTTTGTTTATTCGAGAGGTCAGAGGAGAATGGGCAGACTGGTTTGAGATGATAGAAAGGCAACAGTAACTCAAATAACCACTTGTTACAACCAAGGAACTGGCATGATGTACCCAAGGTGTACCCAAGGTGTACCCAAGGTGAACCCAAGTGTACCCAAGGTGTACCCAAGTGTACCCAAGGTGAACCCAAGTGTACCCAAGGTGAACCCAAGTGTACCCAAGGTGTACCCAAGGTGTACCCAAGGTGCACCCAAGTGTACCCAAGGCGTACCCAAGGTGTACCCAAGGTGTACCCAAGTGTACCCAAGGTGCACCCAAGGTGTACCCAAGGTGTACCCAAGGGGAACCCAAGTGTAACCAAGGTGTACCCAAGGTGTACCCAAGGTGTACCCAAGTGTACCCAAGTGTACCCAAGGTGTACCCAAGGTGTACCTAATAAATTGGCCAGTGAGTTTACATACAACAGTGACTTTGAGCGACTAATAAAGCAGTACTGATGCTAATAATAATGTGAGTCACATAAGCTGAAGTATGTGCCTCCTTTACTGTTTTTAGATACTTTGGTTACCAGAAGCAGGTCTGTATCCTGTGAGGCTCAGAGCCGAACTGGGCCATCAACGAATCAGAAGATCACTAGCTCCTCCATCCTTTGGTGAGATAATGCAAGGCAAGGCAAGGCAAGGCAGCTTTATTTGTATAGCGCATTTCATACACGAGGGCAACTCAATGTGCTTTACATTAAAACATTAAAAGCATTGGAGACATTCAGACAGGCATAAAAGAACAAAATTAAAATGACAAATATAATAAAACAGAAAAGAAAAGGAAAATTAGAAATATATTAAAAATTACATTAAAATTTTAATTTAAAGTGAGTTAAAATAATCTAAGATAGGAAGGCAGTGGCAAATAAAAAAGTCTTAATCTTTGATTTAAAAGAGGTGAGAGTTGGAGCAGACCTACAGCTTTCAGAGAGTGTGTTCCAGATATGTGGTGCATAATGACTGAACGCTGCTTCACCATGTTTCATTCTGACTCTAGGGACTGAAAGCAGACCAGTACCTGATGACCTCTGAGGTCGAGGTGGTTCATAAAGTAGTAGCAGATCAGCAATGTATTTTGGGCCTAAACCATTCAGTGCTTTATAAACCATCAGCAGGATTTTAAAGTCTATTCTCTGACAGACAGGAAGCCAGTGTAGAGATCTAAGAACTGGAGTAATGTGGTCTACTTTTTTGGTCCTTGTTAGGACTCGAGCAGCAGCATTCTGTATGAGCTGCAGCCGTCTGATGGACTTTTTAGGGAGTCCTGTAAAGACCCCGTTACAGTAGTCTAGTCTGCTAAAGATAAATGCATGGACCAGTTTTTCTGCATCCTGCTGAGACATGAGTCCTTTAATCCTTGATATATTCTTAAGGTGATAGTAGGCTGACTTTGTAATTGTCTTAATGTGGCTGCTGAAATTAAGGTCTGAGTCTATGACTACACCAAGGTTTCTGGCTTGGTTTGAACATTTCATCTGTGCAGATTGGAGCTGAGCAGTAACCTTTAACCTTTCTTCCTCCAAAAACAATCATTTCAGTTTTTTCTTTGTTTAACTGAAGAAAGTTCTGTCTCGTCCAATCATTGATTTGTTCAATGCATTTACTCAGTGTTTGTATGGGACTATAATCCCCTGGTGATATGGTGATGTAAATGTGTGTGTCATCTGCATAGCTATGGTATTTTATTTGGTTGTTTCTTATTATCTGACCTAAGGGGAGCATGTAGATGTTGAATAGTAGAGGCCCCAGAATGGATCCTTGAGGTACTCCACATACGATTTTCATCCGCTCAGATGTGTATTTACCTATAGACACAAAATAGTCCCGGTCATTTAAATAGGACTTAAGCCAATTTAGTACTGCACCAGAGATTCCCACCCAGTTTTCAAGTCTGTCCAGTAGTATCTTGTGGTCAACTGTGTCAGACTAATGCAGACTATTTTGTCTTCCTTATTTTAGTTCATATCCAGCTTACTTGCTGGAGTGAGCTAGAAAAAAGGAGCAAGTTCAAATTAATCATATAAACGCTCCACAATCAATCAATCAGTCTTTATTTGTATAGCGCCAAATCACAACAAACATTATCTCAAGACTCTTTCCAAACAGAGCAGGGGTCTCATTTATAACAATGCTTCCACAAAAAACAGAGCCTGAAATTGGCGTACGCCAAGTTTGTGATTTATAAAAACAAACTTGACACTAAAATGAGACTACCGGTAAGTAAACTTTGACCCAAGCGTACGTACTTTTTAGAGGCAGGGGAAATTGGCGACCCAGTTGGTGAGAGGAAGAACTGAAGTCAGATTATATATTGAATCGTTTTACCCATAGATTTTGTTCTTAATTTTGTACCAAACTTTAAAATATCATGCAACATCAACAAAGGAAACATAGAAATCCATATCTGTTTTCGTTTTTGTACTGAAAGTTACCCATAACTATTGAAAAAGCTCTTTCCAATTTAAATTCTATGTTAGTACATTGTTGTATTCCCCTGTCCCGTGTTGTAAGCTGCTGTAACAAAATAATTTCCCCCAACGAGGAACAAATAAAGTATATCTTATCTTATCTTATCTTAAAACATAAGCAAACCTTGTCCTCAAATCAAATATTTTATCAGTGCTGCAGCTCCAAGCGCACAGCTGAGGGACGGGTAGTATGTTACATAGTTTGCAGGTGGGCTTTCCTGTAACACAGCAGCCTACATATATTTGCAAATTAAGTATTATTTTGCACATGGTTTTTGTATGAAGTCGCTGCAGTGAACACAAGTCTGATGTCACACACACAACCAATTTAAAAATGAGATCTCACAGTTGGGAGTAATTGTCCAAAAGTAATTGTTGCAATCATTCTGGCAAGGTGTGGAGCAATCAGTCTGATTTTTGGTGGCATATAAAAGCTGCATTGATACTCATGCATGCGTAAATCTGCATGATGGATGCACTGGCATTACTGGAGGACGTCGCCAATGGCAGAATTTGCAGAGAACGCATATTTAGAGACCACTCAGATTTTTTGGCACAAGATGATGACTGGCTCACAAACCGATTCAGATTTCCAAGAGCTGTGCTCCTGGATCTGTGTACTGAATTGGGCCCTGGGTTGGAGAGGGTAACCCGACGAAACCGTGCCATCCCTGTTCCCATACAGGTGTTAACCACTCTGGGGTTTTTGGCAACCGGGTCATATCAGCGGGAAATAGCTGACAGGTATGTGTTTGATATTATTCATGATAGTATTGTTTACTGCTCTGAAACATCTATTGCAAATAATACTATATTATATATCTAGGTCGGGGACATCACAGCCGTCCCTCAGCGCGATGATGCCTGCCGTCCTGACTGGCATCATTAATTTAAGTAGTCGCTACATCAGGTTTCCCTACACTGTGGAAGAACAGGTCAACACTAAAAGGCAATTTGCAGAAATGTCCTGTTTCCCAAATGTAATCGGCGCAATTGACTGCACACATATTGTTATACAGGCTCCATATGAAAACGAATACGTGTATATAAACAGAAAGCATGTTCATTCAGTCAACGTGCAAGTAATATGTGACCCCAAAATGGTGTTTGAAAATATAGTGGCAGGATGGCCTGGCTCAACACATGACTCATTCATCCTGACGCACAGCAGTGTAGACAGGAGACTACAGGCAGGCACTGTGTGTGATGGCTGGCTTCTTGGTAAGTAAAACTATCTAATTGATTACAACGACTTAAGTTTCATGTTTAATTGTTCTTAAATTGTCTTGCAGGTGATAGTGGCTATCCCCTGAGGCGCTGGCTCCTCACCCCCTTCCAGAACCCACAGAGCGAAGAGGAAACGCGCTTTAATGACATTCACACTTGTGCGCACTCAGTTGTGGAGCGTGCAATCGCCCTTCTAAAATGCAGGTGGAGGTGTCTCCATGCCTCTGGTGGCAAGCTATTATATCACCCTACAAAAGTTTGCAGGATTGTGAGGGCGTGTGGCGTTCTTCACAACATGGCGCAGAGGTTTGGTGTCCCTCTCCCCCCTGGACCTCCTCCCCCACAAAGTGAGGAACCTGAACCTCAACCCCTTCCTTGACAAGAGGGGTTTCAACAAGGAGTAAGGGCACGAGAGGATGTAATGCAGCGTATATAAAATAGACTGAGTAAGTTTCACTTTTTAACAAGATCTTTTAATGTTGTGGATATTTCACTCAAAACAGTGACAATGTTGCTCATTACAGCTCTCATTTGGCGAGGCTCCTCAGAGACTGTATGAATGGCACTAATTGTGTCACTCTGTGAATGCAGAATGGCGTCCGTGAGCACTTGGCCAGACGCGCCATGTGTGCGGGGCTCACTTGTGCCGGCATGTTCTGTGCACACAGGCCTTGCACCTCGGGCCTCCACGCCAGGAACCTCCACGCCGGGAACCTCCACGCCACCAACCTCCAATTCTGGACGAATGGAAGGAAAAGATGCATGAGCTCACTATACTTTAAAAAATGTCATTGTTCAGTTATAGAAATAAAGTGACTTACCTGGTTCATCCGTAGCCTGTGCCATGTCTGTGTCTCCCTCCCTCTCCGACACTATGCCACAGACACTGGCAACACCAAGGATTGAGGCCATTCTAGCCTCCAGCGGTGTGAGCTCATGGGTGCCCTTACCCCCTCCTGTTACTGTCACGCTCTGGCAATGGGTAGCGATCCTCCTTTTAGCCTCTACCTTTAAATCAGACTATTTCTTCTTTAGCTCTGGCACCGTCTTCTCCATCCCACTCCCCGTAATAACTGCTGCAGCAACCTGTTGCCACTCACTGCACTTTTTGTCACGACTTCCAAACAAAATGTTTTTCCTGGCCTCCACCTCACCAACCAGCATCTCGATCTCCAACTCTGAGAAATTTCTCTTCTTGGTTCTTTTCTCGTCTGCCATTTTTGAGTATAAAACTATTTAATCAGTCGGCTTATTTATATGCACGGATATTCATGAGTCACTTTGCATTGACCATCTATGGTTGAATGTATGTGTGTTAAGGGCAGACGTTGATCATGATCCACGTGCGCACATATCCAGGTAGGCAGCTAAAGTTTGCGTGTGAACGGTTTTATAAATGAGAATTATTTTTGGCGCACGCCATTTCCGGGTTTTCGTAGTATGTTCTCTTTTAGTAGGGATTCTACATACTCTTTTACAAATGAGACCCCAGGTCTTGACCATACTCTATGTTAAATTATGAACAGAGACCCAACACTAAGACCCACCTTAATCCACCATGAGCATTGCACCTTGCAGTATTTAGCTATTTACAGCAGAGAGGACAAACTTCCTTTAACAGGCAGAAACCTCGAGCAGAACCAGACTCATGTTAGACACATCTGCTGAGACCAAGTTGGGTCTGGAAAGAGGGATAGAGGAGAATAAGAGAGAGAGGGAGCGGTGATAGTGATGAGACGAGTAGTAGAAGCTGCTGCTGGAGTCCAGCACGTCCGTATCAGCTGGAGTCTGGAACGTCCACAGCAGGAGGACGTCTACGGCAGCTCAGAGGAACCTACGAGACAAGGGAGCTCAGGGACTCCAGAAAGGTCTATGGTTAGTAACTTTAATGGGACAGGGAGAGTTAGAGTAAGTGATGAAGGGGTTGGGGGGAAGGGGTGAGATAGGATCCCAGTGTGCCAGTTACCCTGGCAGTCTAAGCCTATAGCAAAATAACTAAGAGCTGGTCCAAGCCTGATCCGGCTCCAACTATAAGCTTTATCAAAAAGGAAAGTTTGAAGCCTACTCTTAAAAGTAGAGAGGTTGTCTGCCTCCCAGACCCTGACTGGTAGATGATTCCAAAGGAGAGGGTCCTGATAACTGAAGGTTCTACCTCCCATACTACTTTTAGAGACTTTAGGTACGATGAGCAGGCCTGCATGTTGGGAGCGTAGTGTTCTAGAGGGGTAATGGGGCACTATGAGCTTTATAAGACAATAAACTGGTAAAGACTTCCTCTCTACAGCCAGCTCATTAAATATTTGTGGATAGAGTTTAGTGCCATGAGGATGAGAGCACACAGTGTGGAGATGTGACAGCTCATCTCAGTCACAATCAGGTGTAAGTGCCCTTTAACGTCAGCCTGTAATTGTGTCTTTCAGCCTAATGGCTGCTGCACAGCCAGGCTAACATAGGCTGACTTTAAGAACCTTTTCATCTTCAAGCAACCTTAAAAAAGGTCAGGTGGAGACTTTCTTTGAAGTGAGATAAGTTATTAAGGTTCTGTCAACACTCTATTCACAGCTGAGTAACACTGATTAAGAATGGAAACATGTTCTCGTCTTCCTTGTAAAATTAAGCTTCCATAAAAATATGATTTCAGTGTAGTAAATGTGAGGTATTTACCTTGTGGACTGATAAATGCAGCATGATAAGTTAGTCTTGGCAGTGGAATCAATTTTTTCACAAAAGCTGATTTAATTTAATCTGAGTTATTTGATTAGGACTATGCACATTAATCAACATTTCAGCAGTGTTGTCACAGTTCCTTCTCTGTGACCTCTGTGTGTGGCTGTTTACAAAATAGCCTGCTACATACTACCTACTAATGCAGTAGGCAGCAGGTACTGCCTAATACATACTGTGTTTGAATTTAGTATGTAGTATGACTGTTCTGTTGGATCTGGTCTGCAGGATGCTGAGCCAGACATCACAGGATTTCCAGTTTCAGAAAGCGGAAGTAAACAACGACCAAGCTGATAGAGAAACTGCATCTTTAGCATCACTTATGATTTAAAAAATTAAGAAGTGGTTTATATGGAATTTAATATTTTCACAGCAACTAAAAACTGAGTTCACCCCGTCCAAAAAGAAGATAAAAGAAAAAGCAGAACGAGTGCTGTGCATTGTGGGAAACAATACGCGAGGCAGACTGGTCCGCTGCAGACTGAGAAATGTTCCTGAATCAGTACAACATCCGGGTAGTTTTTGCATACTGCAGATTTTGCTCTTGTTTACATACTACATATTGAATTTTAGCCAAATCAGTACGTACTGCTAGGATGGTAGAGGAGGTTTAGAAAACAGCCAGTTTTTGTTTTCCCCTCCCCCTCCTGCTCTGTCTCCTTCACTATCTGCTCACCTGCACTGGATCTGCAATCAACACTCCTGCCAGCCATCATGCAATCACCACTGCCTGCCAACAAGAACCCTGCACTGACATCCAGTCCCTGCTGGATCTTTGTTCCTACATGGGTTGTTTATAGTAACCAAGTAACCAAGTCCAGCTCTTATTAAGATACATTTTTGCATAGCTTTTTGTCAGTTTTGTCCGTTTGCATCAAGCGGCAAACTCCGGTCTCAAACGATGAAGCCAATGCGGAAGTGCTATAAACTGCAGTACATCAAGAATCCGCTTGAGGCTGGCTGCAGAAACACCGGAAACCACATAGACATGAATGGGAAAAAGAAGATCTTTGCAGCATTAATAAACATGTTTACAGCCTGGTTCAAAAAACGGCTTGGCCCTATGAAGCTAATCTCTCTAATGGCACACACTGTACGGGGGGTGAATTTTTTTCTAACGTGACGGTTCAGAAGATATTAAGATTACGAGTTTTGCCCAAATAAGGACATGACTGACGTGACTCCCGGTCGGGAACACACAGCCATTGGCTAAGGGGCTCACACTACGTCACACTCTGCCTGGTTGAGTTCCGCATTACCAATATGGCTGCTGCCGTCGATTTGCTTCAAAACAGCTCTCAGGAACAGATGGGTGACGTCACGGATACTACGTCCATATTTTATACAGTCTATGGTTTGCATCCGTTTGCATCCAACGCACCAGACACCTGTCCTTCCTGTCTCCAGGACCCATCTGCATCCAGCTCTGCCACCTTCCTCACTCACCTGCCTGTTCACCACCATCTGGACCCCTGCCTCAGCACCCCAGGACCCCCACCAGCTATCCCTTCACCCTGCACTTATGCAATAGAACTTTTGGGACACAAGACCTGTCTAAATTGTATTGTGATGTTTTCAAAAGATTTAAGTCCTTCTTCATTATACATTTGGTTAAATCTTACAAGTCCTTTAAAGTCCCATATCTTGAAAGCGTTGTCTAAAGTGTTTGGGGTTAAGTCTGGGTCCCACGCAAGCGGCAACCTCCGGTCTAAAAATATGAGTCAATGCGGAAGTGCTAGAAGCTGCAGTTCATCGAGAATCCGCTTGAGGCTGGCTCCAGAAGTACTGGAAGTCACATAAACATGAATGGGAAAAAGATCATCTTTACAGCAGAAATAAACATGTTTACAGCCTGGTAATGTGCTATCTTGACCGCCCGTGATGTGTAGATGCAGAAGGAATCTTTGTGATACTGGCTTGCTTGCATAGTAATACGTTTATTACAAGAAAACAATACCAGCATCGAACAAGCACCCGGAATGCTTGGGAGAACAGCTCTGCAAATCTGCTGACTCCCAGAATGCTGTTGACCAGCACCTTTTATAGGTCTGAGAACCAATGACATAGCCTACTACCAAGCCCAAACTTATCTTGATCTCTAGTTATTTATTATACCCTCCTGGGCTCTGCTAGCCTAAGGGTTACAAAACTTGTCCATACATGTCACTAAATTGGAAGGGGGTCTCAACCAAATTCCTTGAAAGTCTGGGGCAACATAGGTTTCTCCTTGACTTGTTTTACGTCAGCTACTTATTTCCTATCAGATACTTCAGGACAAAAGATTAGCGTAGTCTGGATAGCTCACTTCTCGATCAGCTCACACTGTGAGGGGGGTGAATTTCTTACTAATCTTCCAATGAGAGGTACAGCTGACTTGATTGACAGGTGGGAACACTGTAGCTGTTGGCTAGGAGGCTCAAAGCCCGCAACTTTACCTCACACTCGCTCCACAGCAGCAATATGGCTGCCGCCGCTGATTGACCTCAAAACAGCGCTTCAGAAACAGATGGGTGATGTCACGGATACTACATCCATATTTTAAAGTCTATGGTCCCACGCTATTTCTCTTAAGCAGGTCATCTGTTCGTTGACCTGTAGTGTTTTACATAGTCTTCTCCAGATTTTGAATATATTATTTACACAGTAATTATATAATTTTGGCCGTATTTTTTTATACTCTGAGAAAAATAATGTATTATTTAGTCTCAATGAGTGTCCATTCAGGGTTTAGGTCTTTATCCATCCACACCAGGATTGATTTTAATTGTGCTGCATAGTAATAATGAGTTAAGTTATGCAAGTCCCCCTTTTGCTTTCTTTTGCTGTAGTATTTTGAGTTTTACTCTTGGTTACTTTTCATCCCATATGAATTATCTCAATAGCCCCTCCCATACATTATAAAGTGGCAGATTCTGAAATAGAAAGAGGAAACAAGGCAAAATATTCATTTTAGTAACATTATTTTTTTCTAGTAGAGTAATTGGAAATATTTTCCACCTACTCAGATCTTGCCTCACTGAGCTTTCTAAATTTCCATTATTGCAATGATGTAAGTTATTCAAATTGTTAGGTATAGTTACCCCTAGGTACCTCACTTTATTTCGGCCCATTTAAAATCATAAAGTTTTTTGGTTTTTTTTAAGTCTTCTTTCAAATGGCTCCCAACTTCCATAGCTTCAGTTTTGTTTGAATTTAGCTTATAGCCAGATAGAGCATCAGAATTTGTAATTTCTTCTAATAACACTGGTAAAGATTATGTCTGTAAGGTACACTATAATATCATCTGCATATAATGCAAGTTTATGTTCTTCTTCCTCTAAAGTGGGTTCTATACATAGTGCAAAAATTTGTGGGGACAGTGGATCCCTTTGCTTTGTTCCCCTTTTTAGTGCAAAGGTTTATGAAAGACTCTTGCTTTTGGTTCTTTATATATTCCCTTGATCAATTTAATAAATGTTTGATTAAATCTAACTTTCTCACAAACTTCATATAAAAAAATGTTTGAGTGTTTTAAAGGTTCAGTCGTTCTCACACTCCCTGATATGAGCCGCTCATTTGTTCCAGCACTGACGTCTCAGCACATCACAGTCTCCAGCCCATTGAAAACTTTAAAAACAAGATGAATATCGGCAAAAGTTTGAAAAGTATCAGTGTCTAAAGTATCCTACTTCCTCACTATGTTGCAATAGTGGAAATGAAGAGGTTTTCTGTCCATGATTTTGACTGTCCTTTTGAAGAGAGACTTGATGGGTTTTAACGCACTGACTGTTGTGTCAGGTTTTGCTGTTCAAGGACTCAAAAACAGACAGACAGCAATTCAATAGATGTATTGTTGAAAGTGAGGTTTGATATGGAGTTTGGAGCTGGGGAATGAACAGAGGATCTGGCAGCCAGACAGGTTGAGGAGCCTGGGTATATATACTGCAGGAGTGATTAGTGAATGGATCTCAGGTGTGCAGGTTGATTGGCAGGAGGAGTGCAGTGGAGAGGTAAAAAGAACACAACACACACTAGGGAGGGAAAACAACTGAAACACAAGGCAAGAGGAAGGAAACATGACATGTTGTGAAACATTAAGTGATGTGAGAAAATATTACTGCATGCATTTATCCCTAGAACACTAACATTGGGTGATTTTCACCCATGTGGTTGTGATTATGTGATTATGTGATTTTCATTATGTTGCTGCTGTCTGAGTTGTATGAGTCCCTGGGTAGCTTCATGCTGCTCTCTGATGTCACCCAAGGTAGGCCTGTTTACCTTCTACCATCCCTGGTTCTCGCAGCAGGCAAATGTTCGGGTGATTTTCACCCGACATTAGTAGTTTGTTTATCTCTCCCACAATTATCAGTGATCCAGGGAGACTCACTGGATAAGGCTCACATGTTCCAGGAATGGGTGGCCCAAAGAACAATTTCCCAGCTCCATTATTTAAAAAAAAGAAAAATCATTAATCATTAATTATCACTACTGATTCCCTAATTTTTCACTCACTTTGGAGCATTTCTTACGGTCCCAACATGATACTTTTTGTTGTGTTTTATGAGATGTTTTATAATGGGAAGCACACGAGGAGTAATTCAATTTGCAATGTTTTGTTGTACTATGATATATTTGATGTGAAGTATTTTTTATCAAGATTCAAGATTCAAAGGTTTTTATTGTCAATTTTCACAATATATATGAGACATACATCTCTTCCAGCTTTTAAATATCTAAAATTTAAATATAAAATACAATAAATATAATAAAATACAGGTATATTATATATTATAATCAGGTATATTATATCTGGTAAAATATACCCGATGTTAGTGATGGTCACTAAATGTTACGTTAGTGTTCTAAGCTTTTGCTGACTGTGAAGTGAGGAAAGTTCTTATATGGCGGTTCAATTTAATAACATGAGATTTTTTAATATGTTCTTTCAAAGGTCTCGTGTTGTAAGTATGTAAATATCTGTTGTGGTGGCTGTATTTTCCTTTTCCTCACATGTTCTCTGATCTATTATAGAAGTACTAAAAAACAGTCTGAGAGGTTATACATCCACGAGTCCTCACTGTCTGATTGAAGCTTTATTTACAGTAATGAGACTCAAAGGAAGATTATCTCTGCAGAGGTTAAGATAAAAAACTGAAAGGGCTGTGCAGCCATGGCCTTGTATCACACTTTCTAAATGCATCATTTGAAAAGGGATCACATTACTGACTGTCTGTATAATCCATAGTTAGAGCTCCATTCACCCTGCTGCAATTCAGAGAGTGTTATACAGCATAAGAAGCTTCAGAAGGACGTATGAACCGTCAGTGAACTTAGCAATCCTGCAAATGTACAAGTGAGTGAGTATTAAGTCCAAAACAAGGTGAAGCCTTTGTTTCAACGGAGAGATGGAAGAGACCAATATGAAACACGAGGTCCCAGAGAGGACAGTAAGTTGTAACACAGCCTCTCTTTAAAAACACGTCGGTATATATGATAGAGGAACTGAAACACAGACACCAAGAGAAATGTAGAGATCACAGCTACATTAGAAAACTCAAGGGGAGAGTGAAATCAGTTTGAAGAGCGAAGCTCCTTTTCCCTCCTCCCTGAACTTCGGCTGAACATTTATTGCAAATTGCAATCACATTGTCATTGACGCAGGTAGTAATGAAAGCCCACACTGGTGCCATGTTTACCTGCAGGCGCAGTAGTATGACATCATGAAGCAACAACAGCATGCAGCTGTATTTATTAAGTCTGTGCATGCAGCACAGGCAAGACGGAAGGGACTGTAATCAGAGCAATCTTGGTTTATTTGAGTCGGCTCTTGTTATCGGCAAATCTTTTCAATATCAGACTTATTGGTGTGACGTCATTTTTCCCAATATCCAACCAATAATTATCGACACCGATTATTATCGTGCATCCCTAATAAACACAGGGAGGAACAAAGGCAAGAAACACAAGGACAAAACTAAATATCATCCATAGTCTGTGTAAATAATGGACGTAGTGTCCGTGAGGTCACCCGTCTGTTTCTGAAGCGCTGCTTTGAAGCCAATCAGCGGCGGGAGCCATATTGGAAATGTTGAACTCAACCTAACTGCTGTGGAGCTTGTGTGATGTAAAGAGGCGGGCTTTGAGCCTCCTCGCTAACAGCTACAGTGTTCCCGCCTGTCAATCAAGTCAGCTTCTAATATCTTAGAAATTGTGTTGAAGAGTCCATATATGTGCATGTTTGAAGGACACCCTCATTCTAATTTGAGTGCACCTTCATTTAAGCCAGAACGTGGAGACAGAAGAGAGGCGACTTCATCCGGCCCGGTCGTCCTCCAAGCAGTCGCGATGCTTATTACTGATGCTGATGCTGTTTGATTGTAATAAATCTGATTACTATCTAAACTGGCCAGTGTCACGAGGTGCATTCTACATCTGCACATCACGGGCTGTTAAGACACGACATGAACATGAGCTGGTTTATTATAATCCATGCCAACTGAACCTTTTAGTGTGAACTTGCACAACACTGGTGCTGTGACGAAATGACAACTGCAGACAAGATAAAGAAAGAATGTTATAAAGATAGATAAACATATCAGGTCTGTTATTTTCATGTAACAGTAAAGTCCAGTTTTTTTTCACATTAGGCAGCTGGCAAAGGTGAAGCCTTTCCTTGCACGACAGCACTTAGAAACAGTAATCCATGCCTTTGTCACATCCCGGCTGGATTACTGCAATGCACTTTATTTAGGAATCAGTCAGTCCTCCCTCGCACGTCTCCAGTTGGTCCAGAATGCAGCCGCTCGCCTCTTAACTGAAGCACGTAAGAGGGAGCACATAACGCCCCTTTTAGCCTCCCTCCACTGGGTGCCTGTGCATTTTAGAGTCCATTTTAAGATTCTTTTATTTGTTTTTAAATCTTTAAATGGTCTCGCCCCGCCCTACGTCTATGAGCTGATCCATCTCTACACCCCTGCTTGGTGCCTCAGGTCAGCTGATCAGCTGCTCCTGGAGGTACAGAGGTCCAAGCGGAAGCTCAGGGGGGATAGGGCTTTTTCTGTCGCTGCTCCCAAACTGTGAAACAATCTTCCTTTAGCCGTCAGACAAGCCCCCTCACTGTCCACTTTTAAAACTCGTCTTAAATCCCATTTTTATTCCCTGGCTTTCGACTCAGCATTTTTTTGTATTGTTTAACTTTATTTTATCTTATTGTTCTTATTGATTTTATGATTTTATTGTTTGTTTTTATCCATTCTGTTTCTGTACAGCACTTTGTGTCCAGCTGCTGTTGTTCTTAAAGTGCTTTATAAATAAAGTTGAGTTGAGTGGAGTAACAGATTGAAAGGTGTGTGTGATGGCTGTAAATATAAGCCTTTGTGTAAAAAGTCTGTTTTCTCCTGATGCTAGTTCACTGAACAATGTGTGGTGTGAAGTCAAACACGCCGGGTCCAGGGCAGGTTTCGAAGGTTTATTATCAACAGAAAGGATCAGCTCAGTGCAGACAAAGGACTGAGTTCGGATGTGGATGATTTGTACTATCAAACAAAAAGGGACAAAAAGGGAGATATTAAATATCTAAATAAACAATGTAGCATAACACTGATAAAGATAATATAGAAATAAGGCGTTACTTACATCAATAATGCATCCACTCCAGGTAATAGTTCAAAACAACATGATACAAACATTTCAACAAAGGGAGTCACTGGCACATGGCAGGTTTGGAGGGAAAAGGAGGAACAAAGGCTTGGGTGCAGGCTTTTATAGTGTAGGGGGCGTGACTTAGGCAATCAGGTGTGGCCTGGTGAATTAACAGTCAGGTAGAGTGGACTTGTGATTTAACACTTTGAATGAAGACGCTCTGTCCAGATACTGAAGAATAAAGTGTCAGCAGGCGATGCCATCATGCTTTTAAATGGGAATATATGTTAGTGCCTCATCTGTCTTTCCTTTGCTCCCCTCTCTTTCTCTCTCTCTCTATCTCATACTCTCGCACACACCCAGGTAATTAATGCCCAGCCTGCATTAGATAATGACTCAACATGGTGTCCTATTAGTTGGTGTTATTTGTGTGTCAGAGGGGTCACAAAGCTGTTCTTTGATCTGACATGACATGTATTAATGGTCAGATTTATATAATTGCTTGTTAACTCGTCCCGTGTCCCAGATGGGGATTATTATAGCCTCTTAAAAGAGAGTGTTTAGCTTTTTACTGACCTCTAATAACTTCATGGCTTGAGGAAAATGATATGTTCTGTACTCTCCAGTGTGTTCTGGAGGTCGGACACAAGAGGAGAAAATTAAGTAGGCAGTGACAGGAAGGTCAACCCTGGCTCAAGGCCCCAATTTCTACTTTTGAAAAGCCATGCTAGGGGCACAGACTGTCCTTTCTGGCTGCTGGCTGGCTCTTCAAAAACCTCTCTGAGCTGGAAACTGTTTAAAAAGGTGCAGTGTGTGATATTTAGTAACATTTGGCAGAACTCATAAGTATCTTCATAAGTATGTTTGAATAACTGTGTAATCACCAGAATATAAAACTGGTTTTGTTTACTTAGAATGAGCCCTACTTACCCTGAACTAAAAGGTTCCTGTGCCCCCATTGCGTTTCGACCTACACTACACCACCAGACCAGTAGAGGGCAGTAAAAACAAAGACGAATGCCATTCATCACAGATGACACCATAGAAGCAGACGGACAGGCAGGTATCATTATGAGCAACACAACAGTTAGCCTGTTAGCATGAAGAGACTCAGCTGGTGCTGTTTTAGATGGTGCTATATTTCATCACAGATGGATTCACTGATTCAACACTTGAGAGGAGATAAGTGCAAGTAGCAAAGACGTTTCAACACGGCTTTAAAATCCTTTTGAACTCAAAAAGCCGTGGCAGAGATCGGCCGGTGTTTTGGTTTAAACAGCGACCCTGTTCACTGGAGACTTTCAGCCAGATGCATCCCTCATAAACGTCTTTAGATGATCATTAAATATCTGATGAGGATATTTTGAAATCTTAATAAAAACTAAACTAGTTTGCATTCCCAGGAACTCCCTCTGTGTTTCAACAGCTGTGTAAACTCCACAAACACTGACACGTTCAGCTGCAGCTCTCCAGTTTACAGGGTCACTTTTAGAACCATAACACCGGGAGAGACGCATTCACGGTGGGCTGAGAGAAGACTACTGTTACAAGCTGCTAAATCAAGAGAATCACAGCTTCTTCTTTTGAAAAGTACACACACATACAAAAAAGATAGAACAAATAAAAACTAATGAAAGAAAGAGAAATCAAGAGAATCACAGATGTGTGTGATGTTATTGTGGACGGAGGGAGGAATAAAAACACTGAGGTTAATCTACCAATCAGACACGTTTGTAGTATTGCAGGCCCTGCCCCCCGAAAGTCCCGGGACCTTTGTAAAGTACTACCCCAGAGCAGGGGCTTTTCAGGGGGTAGATTATCTACCCCTGAACTAAATCTAGACCCTGGGTCCACAGATTGAAACGCACATAGTTCAGGGGTAAAGTTCCTCCAGTCAAAAAACGCCTTTAGTACCAGATGATCTGGTAACATTTGTTTTTTTTGTATTTGATGAGTGAGGAGTAAAATGCACAGGATGGAAGATGAAAAAGAAATTCATATTTATTATGTATCACAGCGTCTTGTCTTCGAAGGTGAGCAGGGGAGCGTTTCAATCTACAATCTGACTGCTGTGTCATACTAAATATTTATAATTTAGTCTCACAGGAGATGTTTTTTAATCAAAACTACTTTTAAATGAAGTATTGATCCATGACAAAACAAAAGTTCAGTTCTGATTCATACAACTCTGAGACAGACGGCTGTGATGGGCCTCGGCGTCACTGGCCGACTCACCCAGACAGTAAACATCAATATTCTGTGATGAGTTTTAAAATGTTTCTAATATTTCAAACAGAAAAATCTTATGTTAATTATTTCCTCTTATCAATAAAACAGAACTGTTGTTTTAGGAGCCATATTGTGAGTTTGACCTGCATTAGTTATTTACTGTGTTTAATTATTTTTATTGTGACATCATTTTCAGTAACAGGCACTTTGGTGTAATTTACCTTTACCTGTAGGAGTTCAGATGTGTGGGAGGCAGAAAAAGAGGCTGCGTCATCGTGGTTATCATTTAAGTTTTGTCTGTCTTTTTGTTGATTAACAGTCAAGACGTTTTCTGACCTTGATTTGTTTTTTGTACGTGATGCCCAAGCGGCAACCTCCGGTCTAAAACTATTAGTCCAAAGTGGAGGTGCTAAAAACTGCAGTTCCTCGAGCATCCACTTGAGGCTGGCTGCAGGAACACAGGAAACCACATACACACCCATTCAAAGAAGATGATCTTTACAACAGAAATAAACATGTTTACAGCCTGGTTAAGTTTCGGTGTGAAGAACTAATTTCTCTATCAGCACACACTGTACAGGGGGTGAATTAGTTTATAACTTGCGGTTCAGAGGATATTAAGCTTACAAGTTTTGACATTTTATGACATGACTGACTTGATTGACAGGCGGGAACACTGTAGCTGTTGGCGAGGAGGCTCAAAGCCCGCCTCTTTACCTCACACTAGCTCGACTGAAGTTAGGTTGAGTTCAACATTTCCAATAAGGCACCCGCCGACGATTGGCTTCAAAACAGTGCTTCAGAAACAGATGGGTGACGTCACAGAGACTAAACGCTGATTTATACTTCAGAATCAGAAGAATCAGAATCAGAATCAGCTTTATTCGCCAAGTATGCTTGAACACACAAGGAATTTGACTTCAGTAAACTGTGCTCTCTTTGTACAAGGCAGAATAGGAATAAGAATAAGAACTACAATAAAAAATAAAATAAAAATATAATAACAATAACCTTAGCTATAAATACAAAGAAACAACAAATAGGCTTGACTAATATGTACAGGCAGCGCAGTACCAGGGCGACCGTCTGTGGCGCCATCTTGGATCAACATACTTCTGCGTCTCCCCTACGCAGCAGGGGCTGACGCGGACATGAGCCCCACATACTTGTGCGTCGATGTGTACGTGTTGCGCAGCAATTCTCCCCCGAAACTCTTGAGGGCAGTGTGGTCTCTCTGATAGTCGGTCGCCTGGTTCCGGTCCTGCTACGATCTCTGTTTACCTTTCCACAGAGTTTCAGAGCGTGTTCTGTTAATCTACAGCTGATACATGTTGCTGTTTATCATACAGACATGATTACATGAAGAATAGAGAGGAGGAGATGAAATACACGGCCGATGTGCCGATCCCGGAAGTGCTGTGAATGCGGGAAAGACAAAGCCGTCGAGCGGACCAATCACAGAGCTTGCGGTCCGCGTCGGCTCTACGCGGAGTTACATTTTGGAGGAGGTGCACATCAGCTACGTGCGTAGGCCTCTGCGTAGGTACGGGAGCTACGCGGACCTACGGCGTAGGCTACGCCGTCGATTCGACGCAGAAGTATAAATCAGCCTTAAGTCCATTTATCATACAGTCTATGGGATGAACGTGGGCACTTGAAAACAAGTTGATTGACAGCAGTATCTCTGTTTTGTTGGGAGTTTGAAACGGGAGCGTGCCTATGTTCCCACATCTGCTGATCGAAATAAAATTACTCTTTCATTCATTAATTTACTATAAAGTGCTTCCAAAATATCTTGTGGAAGGATAGGGCTTAAATTGAAGGGAAATGTAGGAACACAATACCTCATTTTGAAAATGTCCTTGAAATGTGGGAACATAGGGATGACTCCATTTGGAACGGCTGCTGCTTGTGCAAGTACTGTGAACTGACATGAGATAATACACAGTGATTATTCATCATAACTTCCTGAACAAGCAAATAATTAACAATGTAATTACAATCCTGGCTGTGAGACTGTGAGCAAAGAAACACTGTTGGTGGCATGGCATGGTGTGGCCACATCAAATAGAATCTCTGCTCTGGACTTTGTGCAAAAACCCCTCCCATGAACAGATGTGTTCTTCAGTTGTGTGTTTTCATGTTGTCCAGACCTGTTTCCATGTCATGTGCAAATTGGCTGCTTTGGACCTAGGGGTAAAAACAACCTTTCCAACATTGATGTGCCACTTGTATCACATAATTCCCCTTATGACTTCCTATTTCAGAGCACTTCAGACCAAAATGCTTTTTGCTGCTGCAGCTATAACAACACACTGCTGGCAGCTGTTTACATGTTTTGTAATTGCTGGTTATGCAACTACTTACACTCATAACGTTTTGTGTTTATCTGCTGGTTTCTGTCAGCAGGGCTTGAAGCTTTTTAGTAAAGGTTCTCTTTATGCTCTCATTTAAATTCTGAGGTATTACATTTGAACTCTTCCTGCTGTGGTTCATTTAACCCAACCAGATCTGTAGTTGGAAAAACCTCACTGACATCAGTTAGGCCAAAGACTAAACCTTAGTGCTCCTCATGAGATCAGTTTGTATGTATTTGCATGTGTGTTCCTTGACAGACCTCTAAATCGTTCCCCGCTGCATCCTGATGATAGATCATCTCTTAAAAACTGACAAGGATCCAAGAGAGGAGGCTTCTAGAGGAGATTGGAGCACATAACCTGCAGAGAAATGTAGTTTCTCAGACACCTGACATCAGACTTCCACCAGATCCGTATCTGGTCTGTCTCTGATCCACTGTGGTCCTGCCTCAGGCTCTCTCTACCGTCAACATCCACCGGTTGTGTTTTCAGAACATAGCATGTAGCAGGACCGCCAGACAGCTGGAGTCATGTGACCGCGGTAATTACTGAATCAAGGATTCTCCTCCTCATCTCCTCATCCATGTTGTCTTTCTGGTCCTGTGAAAACCTCTGACCTGTTGACTCCAGGCCTGGCTCCGCTCATCATGACGGTTTGTTGGTGTAGTTAAGTGAAATACGATCTGGTGATAACACAGAGTGTTTTATTCTGAAAATTAACCGGATGTTTTCATTTTGTTTTGGTGAAACCTGACTTCCTGTCCCACTCCATCTGCTCTGTTGAGATTGATGCGTCGTGCTCCGGCATCCGGCAAAAATAAAAGTCTTGTGTATCTGATCCAGAGGACTCCAACCTGCAGGATCAGAGATGCAGCCGGAACGCAACGGAGCGGATCCAGAGGCAGTTAACACATTGACTAGAGTAGAAACCTATCTGATCTGGTGCCATGACTGGGCAGCAGTTTGAAGTATTGCAAGAAATGTGCATATCAGTCATTGTTGTTGCAGTTGTTGATAAACAGTTCTTGTTTAATTATGGCTGCGTCTCGATTCATTAATTTGACTCCTCGCTTCCTTCTCTTGCCTTGTCTCCTAGTTCCTCAGCCCCTTCCTGCAACAAATTGAAAAGATGCGAGACAGAAACAGACAGCCTGAGGAGGTGTATTTGCTAAATGAGTGATTCTTCCTTCCACAGTGAACCAACGTCAGATACTGATGAGCGACACAGTTCGTGTGGTTAAGCCCACAAGCACAGACGTCCAGAAAACCCCTCATTAAAAACCTTGTTTATTTTACATACAGTAGATGGAGGTCTTGATCATAATAAGTCAAAGAAACCACCATCCTCGATTGAAGCTCCTTCGTCATGGTGGAGGGGAAACTATTTCCAGGTCAGCTGAGGAGAGAGTGTAACGGGTTGAGTTAGGACCCACAAGCAGTATCGGAAGCCAAGAGATCAGTTGGTAATGACCTTTATTGAACAGTTCATCAATAGACACGAGCAACAGGTGAATAGTCTCTCTACCTCGAACACAGGTAGGGAATTGAGTCTCTCTGGGCTCGATGACAGCCTGACGAATCAAGCACAGGTGACAGACAGATCCCGGAGGGAGTTGAAGAACAGACTCACTCGTACTCCACAGGAGGACAGGACACCAAACGACCACGAGGACGGACAGGCAGAACCCCGGAAGGGCGAAGGCAGAACTCGTAGTCAGGGACAGAAGGCGTAGGTGTTTTCCTGTGAAGCGGCGAGGAGGGATGGTCACGGGCAGGCAGGGTCGGCAACGGGAGATCAGTCCGGAGAAGAACGCTGGAAAGTCTTGCATGAGGTCAAAGAACAATCTGGCAAGGAGTGGAGAGTGGCTGCTGCTTATAAACCGGCTTGATTGCAGATGAGGAGCAGGTGAGTGTGCAGGTGAACTGGGTTGCCTGATGAGGGGGCGTGGCTGGCCAGCAGAGTGGAGCAGAGGCAAGGAGAGTGGAAAATTACTGACAGAGGGGAGGAGGTGAGCAGACTGTGACAGAGAGAGGATCTGAGGACCTGCAAATGAATGTGATGAGAAGCTCACAAAGAATACCAGAACAATGCCAGCGGCTTGTCATGCTCTGTGTAAACAAAGCTGATTATCACGTCTGTTCTCCTTTCAGCCTCAGACTTCCAAAAAAACACCGTACATACATTTAATAAGGAGTGAACCTTTCAGGAATGTATTCTTTTAATCATCATCAATTCTTTCAGGGACGAATGAGAAGCTGCTAAGGTTTATAAAACCGAGGCCAGAAAACAATCGTTTATTTATGAGACAGAGGCAAACTGCTCAACAGGCCTGGGGGTGAGGGATTCGTGTACTGTAATATGCTGACCATATTGACGTTTTTTTTCCTTGAAATTCATCTGAAAAAATCTAACACTCTCTGCAGTGCCAGAGGCTGCAGATTCAGGACCACATCTCTAGGACCCCCGTGTTGTTGCAACAGCTATGGTTAGGGTCAGAGTAGAGCTGGGCGATATTGAAAATGATGTTTTCACGATAAAATATTTCATATCAGTTGGTATCAATAATTATCATGATAAATACCAAATCATTATTTCATTTGAATGTAATGTCAGATTTTTGCTCCTGAGTGAAAGTTGAAGACAGTTTGTTAGTTTGTATCCGGATTTAGTTTTCTGATGAACTTCTTGAATCCATCATTTCTGACGGTGCTAACAGGAAGCAGGTCTTTAAGGTAAGATGAGATTTTTGTGAAGTTTTAGTTTGTAGATTCTTATTTTTCTCAGGTCAAGGTAATTTGTATAATTTGATTGAAATCAACTGTATTCTGTGTATCAGTTTATAGAGTATTGTTTTGAGTTGTGCTCTCCCCTTTAATATTACTGAGGGTTACAGGCAGAGTGATGTTATTTCCCACAGTGCAGTGAATGCATCATGGTTATGCAGTGTTCAGTTGTCCTACGGTCGTGGACATTAAACGTGTTCACAGCAGAAGTTTTCTCTGTGCTCTTCCTTAACCCACATCCTGAAAGTAGATTTAATGAAGTGTATGAAGTTAATAGTTAACTCAGAGTCGACTCAGTGTCAGACTAACGACTCTGCTTTGAGCTGCTAGGTTTTGAGTTTTCTTCAGTGTCTCTGTTGCTCGTTTTAGCTGTGTTTACATTCCGCTCTGAACGTCTGTAAGCTCCACCTACTTCTCACTCTGCAACATGATTGGCTGTTAGAGTTAGACACTAAAGAAAAACAAGATGTGGTCCCTGGTGACCACTAGGTGTTGCAGTCACAAACAACAAGGGTCTCAAGGCCAGATTGCACTGGATAGGTTTCTATTCTAGTTAATGTGTTAACTTCCACTGGATCCGCTCCGTTGTGTTATATATTAATATTCAGCCCCTCATAACGATACTTGTATCACACAGGTCAGGACGACGATATATTGACGTAACAATATTTTGTCCCACCCCGGATTGCGGCGCAGGACAAGTCTCACCCAACACCATCCCTCAGATATCAGTGAGAAGCTGCTGTCCTTTCAGCAGGATGTGATCAGCTTCAGGAAAATGCACTCTCACAACCTGGACCAGACAGCTGTGGTTTCTGACATGCCAACTTCTGTCACTGAACACAAGAAGGATGAGCAATCAGTCACTGTCATACGGGGAATATAAAAGCTGTGTCAAACCTCCCTTGTATGTGATTTCCAAAGAAGCAGTTCCAGCTGTCATTATCTTACACTTCTATGAAACAGGTTGAATGGAGACTGAGCTGGAAGTTGAAGGACTTGAAGTTGTGGAAGACAGCATCAGGTGTTCAGGAATAAGAGCATGCTGGTAGTGGATGTACTTCATGGACACTTGATGGATTCTGTCAAAACTCAGGTGAGGGAGATGAACAGCAACCTATTATTACACCAGAGGGACTGACATGGTGTCAGATGGAGCTGTCAACGAGCCCTTCACAGATTATCTGTGTAAGAGATACAATGAGGGGCTCCTGTCCGGTAATCACTCACTCACACTGTCTGGAGGAATTCTAAACCCTGCGGTACACTTGTTCTGTGAGTGGATCCTGTGAGCTGCTCTCTTCAGAAAGAGCCTGGGATGGCAGCTGGGATGACGTCTCATTGGAGGCAAAATATGAGGTACATCGGATGGCTCTTCTTTTTATGGAAGCCCATTTCCACCAGTTATTAAAAAGAAATGTGCCCATATTATGTCATAATTATGAGATAATAAAGTTGAAATTATGAGATAGTAAAAAGGAAGACACCTTACTAAAGGCAAAGCAGTAGCTTTACTTTAGAGTGAGCTGTGGCTGCTGATTAATATGACAGTGGAATGGATTGTGAGTACACTGAGACTTACTTGGTAAACGTGGTTATACCACAAATGAAATATTATCTTTGCAAGCAGATTCCCATGGGATAGTGCTGAGCAAACACATCCTTGTCAACAGTTCCACCTAAAGGGAGGTTCACCTCAGGGTTGTTGGTTCACCTCAGGGTTGTGTTTTATCTCCACTTTTCTTTGTTTTAAACACAAACAATTGTCAGAGTAAACATGCAGGACACCAAATCATCAAGTTTGCCGATGATTCTGTGATCGTATCCCTGCTCAACAATAGCAACCTGGACCATGGCCCTGTGGTGGCAGAATTTACAAATTGGTGCAATAATTCTTTTCTGAGGATAAATTCTGGGAAAACAAAGGAGCTCGTCATTGATTTTAAGAAGACCCCCACTGCCTTTTCCCCTGTTTTTTTTGATGATGTGGAAGTGGACATTGTGAACAGGCACAAATATCTTGGCACTTTTATTGACGACAAACTGACATTTGAGCATCAGGTTGACGCTGTCTGTAAAAAAGCCCGAATAGCGGGATGAATAGGAAGAGGAACTCTTTTGTACCGACAGCAGCTAGTCTGCTTAATAATGCCGCATAACTGTTGTTTCCAGTTGTTACTGTTGTTGTTACCGTCTTGAATGTTTTGATGTTGGTGTTGTACTGTTCTGTTTGTGTCACCACTGACTGAAAGACAAATTGCCCCCCGGGGATAATAAAGAAACCTTGAACCTTGAACCTTAAAGTTCCGCTCTATTTCAGAGTCATTACATAAACACAAAAGTGGTCACCTGTTTTGGGTGTGCCACAGATTGTTGTGTCCTCTTTTGTTGTATTCTTTTTTGTTGCCAGTGAGCAACCTCACCACAAGGTGTCACCCATTTCTACACACTAGTCTTTCAAAACTGTGATACTAAAGTAAGGTAAAACATGGTATCTGTAGCTATTACTTTAACACCAAATTTCATCTGTAAACCTACAAACCTAATCCTATACCTCTGAGGGGAGTCAAGCACATTTGGGCTGAAATCTTGTTATCTTAGATAATGTCAATTACCCACACTTTTTAGGACTGTGTTCATTTCATGTCAAAACTCTGGGTAGCTGTCATAACTGACTGGCGATTCCAAGTAACAGCCACATGTATGAGCAAAAGGTCTTCTCTGAAAGCCCTGAAGTTGTGAGAAGGTGACAGTGATGCTCTTGCCTGTGAACAAATCTGATCTAGTGCAAAATCTGAGGAAAAAGGAGAGGTGCTGGGTGTCTGACTCTCTAAAATATGTGCTTACATACTTAACGATTTGTTTCTGCTTGGCATTCTGGGTACTGGGGTAAATAATTGATCAATTTGCTCAATGTTATCTGCTGTTGGCAGCCTTCGGCAGTTGTGAATATCCATAATTCCAACAGTTCTTCCTGGTGAACATCTTCAAAATGTCAACAACATGATTCAAGGATCACTCTGACACATACTTGAAAAAGATGTCCACAAGGTCACTCTTCACAAAGCCCAAAAGAGCTTGTTCCAACAGCACAGGTGCAAGTTTTACAGGAAGGTGTTTCTCTTTTTGCCAGCCAAATGTGATAATTCGGCCGACACACTCCCATTCTTGTTCACCAAAGTCATGACATAAGTATGGCACTTTGAAGACATTTCCCATAGTGCACTGCTCATAGAAGTCGTTCAAGATTCTGACAGGACATCCTTCATCATCCACTGCTTTTTCAAGCATTCCATCCGGTAGGATAACTTGAAAGTAAAGGTTATCCTCCATGATTCTTTCCTCCCAAAAGACTTGAGTAAGTTCTTTAAGAATCTGTCCACGATGAAGAACAACAATTTACTTTAGTCCTTCTCTCTGACGGGCTTGTTCCTGTCCTATATCCGTGGAAGGAGGCAAAGGTGGTTCCTGAGAAAAAGACAATGTATCATCAAGACTGGAGTACTCACTTTCATAGACGCTTTGTGTGGGGAAAGATACAATGTCAGTCTCCTCCAAGCAGCAAACTCCGGTCTCAAACGATGAAGCCAATGCGGAAGTGATATAAACTGCAATACATCGAAAATCCGCTTGAGGCTGGCTGCAGAAACACCGGAAACTACATAGATATGAATGGGAAAAAGACGATCTTTGCAGCATTAATAAACATGTTTACAGCCTGGTTCAAAAAACGGCTTGGCCCTACAACGCTAATCTCTCTAATGGCACACACTGTACGGGGGGTGAATTTTTTTCTAACGTGACCGTTAAGAAGATATTAAGATTATGAGTTTTGCCCAAATAAGGACATGACTGACGTGACTCCCGGTCGGGAGCACACAGCCAATGGCTAAGAGACTCACACTACGTCACACTCTGCCTAGTTGAGTTCCGCATTACCAATATGGCTGCTGCCGTCGATTTGCTTCAAAACAGCTCTCAGGAACAGATGGGTGACGTCACGGATACTACGTCCATATTTTATACAGTCTATGGTCTCCT
This sequence comes from Notolabrus celidotus, assembly GCF_009762535.1. Lineage (NCBI taxonomy): Eukaryota > Metazoa > Chordata > Actinopteri > Labriformes > Labridae > Notolabrus > Notolabrus celidotus. Next base: position 3,198,931 of record NC_048289.1, read on the forward strand.
CTAAGACAGAGGTGCCTTACCTTTTTCAAACCAAGATCTACTTTTTAAGTTGTCAGTGTGCCGAGGTCTATTACAGTTATATAAAACACACAGAGGTTCTGGTCTGTAGTAGTTGCCTTCCTCAATATTTATTAAAAATCTGCAGTAAACCACATAAAGGTCAAATATGGAGAACTTTTAGAAGTTAGAAAGGCAAACATACATGTGTCTACCTTAGTGGGATCTCTGGCACTGGGAGGAGGCAGCTAACTTTTCAAAAGCAGGTCAGTAGGAGCTTTGACTTAATGATCCGTATATGTAACGGGTTGAGTTAGGACCCACAAGCAGTATCGGAAGCCAAGAGATCAGTTGGTAATGACCTTTATTGAACAGTTCAACTTTATATATCCTTCTCCTGCTTTGTAACCGTCAACAATTCTTTTTCTGAAGTCTAAACTGAATTATTTTGTATTTGGCATGATGCTTTCTCAAGTGACAGCAATCAATCAATCAATCTTTATTTGGTCTCAGCATATGTGTGTCTAACATGAGTCTGGTCCTGCTGGAGGTTTCTGCCTGTTAAAGGAAGTTTGTCCTTGCCACTGTAACTTGCTAAATGCTGCAAAGTGCTCTGCTCATGGTGGATTAAGATGAGATCAGACTGAGTCCTGTCTGTAAGATGGGACTGGATCTGATCCTGTCTTGATGTTGGGTCTTTGTTAATAATAGAACATAGAGTACGGTCTAGACCTGCTCTTTTTGGAAAGAGTCTGAGGAGAACATTTGATGTGATTTAATGCTATATAAATAAAGATTGATTTATGACTTTTTATAAAATCCAACCTTAACACAGGCAGGAAAATAACCAATCATGTTGTGATGATCTCACTTTAATATGTAGGTCACTCTTAGTTAGTTCCTAAGAGTATTTTTAAACATCCCCATTTTAACAGCTAGTGCAGAATCAGGTTGTATTTATAATTTCCATAATAAATGCACATTTGATTTAAAAATGAAAAAATTTGAATCCCAGCATTACAGATTCGAACCGCTCTGAATTTATTTGTGCAGTGGGTTTACTGGTTACTTGACATGACATTTGTTTGAGGGTACTAATGAGACCGTTTTCATCTTTACAGTGCACATCAGTCAACAAGACTCTTAAGTCCTCTGTCAGATGAGATCCGACAGTGAAGGACTAAGTGTATCATTCATTTCATTTCCAAACTCATCAACCCTTCAGTGACCTCTTGTGCCATGGATACACTCCTCTGCACTCATTATGCTCCTCTCCACTCAGTTATTAAGGGCTCAGTGATACATTCATCCTGCTGTCTGTGTATCTGCGTAGAAGAGCTGATCACAAGTTGTGGGTAAATTGTGCAGTTTATATCATCAAGATAACAAAAATAAAGATTATATGGCCATGCTGTTCTACCACCTTGTACAGTGTGCTCAGTATAATGCTCATTTCAGCTCACGTTACCAATCTGACATCGCTGTTGGAATCTAAAATTGCATTTCTCTTCTTAATAGAATTCAGAGATGCAGCCAGTCTGGTGATGAAATCTAATTTACTCTGCTAGTTAAATATACATTGAGTTATATGTTACATTATAGCTAATATATATCAGCTCCTGTCAGGTCTGAAATGAATGATTGAATTCGCCTTGGTCACACATACGTACACCTGTGCCCTTGTTTCCTTCCTTTAAAATGTTCCTTACAGCCGTGGAGCGGATCATTAGGGAGGGTTCTGTCATTGTGGAGCCAATACCTGCCTCTCTCAGTCTGGATCTAACTTCAAGTCCAACCTGTTCACTGCTGGCTCAAAGTCTGAGGTTCTTACTGGGTTTATGATAAAAGATTAGAGAGCCTTGTATTGTCAAACTACTGTAGCAACTTTAAAAACTGTTCTGTATACATTATAATAGAACATAGATACAAACCCGAGACAGCACAGCAGAGTTTTTGGACAGACAACCAGTGGCGTTTCTATGTGTGAAATATTGGTGGGGCAGCAACCTCTTATATTGATATGCTACCTTTTGAAGTACTCTCACTACTGTTTTTCCTTGTCAGGGGGTCACTCATGTCTCCACAAAACACTGCAAAGCGGCTTGCCACAACTTGCGCAACGCACACACGCACACACAATTCCTCCTTCTGATGCATGCCAAAATGATTATTCCAATATTCTATCCTTATGAACCAACAAACATGCTAAGATGAAAACAAATGAAGCCATGAAGGCACCACAACAACAAACAGCAAAATAACTCCACTAGGGGTGACCCCAAAGAGTTGAATATTTAACGATTCAGTCTGAAGAGCCTTAGTTGACTGGCTAACTCATAGTCGGACATCTGCGATATGAAGCAAGGATCATCCCATTCAAACTATGGGGGCACTCAATGTCTAATTTTATATCATTTCCTGTTTTCAATAGAAACCATGTCTCATATATCCTATTTTGATATAAATATAAACTCATAGATACTTAATGTAATTCTGGAAATAGCTTTTGAAGTGTTTAATCTCCTTAAGCTGGTAATTAAATCTCCCTTGGTAATTAAAGGTGGACTCTCCCTTTCAGCAGGACCTGTGGAGCAGCTGGTCTTTAAATCTTTTTAAGTTCATAGCAGATTTAAAATGTCAGACAAAATAAACTTCGGATGATCCTGAAAAAAGTGATGAAGATGAGGAGCAGCTTCATGAAGAGGGCTGTGAGATCAAGGATTACTGGACCACACAAAAACTGTACTGGGCCACTGGACCGGTGCCAAGAGAACGAGGATGGATACCCGAAGGTGAGATGATTCTCTCCAAGGCAGGATTCATTATTATTAATTAATTAATAATAATATAATTAGATTATTATTGTCAACAAAGCAAGGAGCGCACTTCTGCCCGTAAACACATTGTTTTTTTCTTGTAAAGACTCACGCGGACAAAGACGTGATGACAGACTCTTTTAAAAGGAACTGCTAAGGGATTTAAAAACCCTTTAGCTGGTTCAGGTTTGTTTTTGAACATTATAGAAATGTTTAGTCTCAAGTTAGACAAACTACCCTCCACAGCGCTAGTCTCTGGAGAGTGAACAATATTTAAATATTTCCCGATGTCCTACCTTTTTTACGTTTAAGCCATGATTAACATATTCAGGACGTTTTCTCTTTCTAATATAATGACATGTTTTTGTTTATTTTCATGGATGAGTAGAATTTAAACATTATGATGTGTGTGCAGGTGTTAGGACTGTTGTAATTTCAGTGGTTATTAATTTGATTTGTAGACACTGAAACATTGTTCAGATAAATCATGTGCAGTGCTCTGAGCTCATTATGTCTATTTATACATGTTTATTTTAAAATGTCACGTTTTCTATGTTTAACGGACGGTGGCCTGTGCAATAGATTAAAAACATAAAAGTTTCATACCTATCTACTCTAGAGTCTCTTTTACTTTAAGCTATGATCCTTTTAATTGTAAATGGTTATGTGTATTATTGTCATACGGTCACCATAATGCAGACTTTGGGTCAGTGAAGAAAAAAACAAAAAACAGTAGATGATTCATCAACTATGGCAAGAACTGACCAATCAGATTTAACGAAGCAAATCCTTATTCAGGGTCACCGCTAAACTCCACACAACTGACCACAAAGAAGCGCCTGGGCCTCTTTTAGGGGTCCAGATCCTTTCTATGACACAGCCAACACAAGCAGACTCTGTTCCCAATCCACTGTATGTCAATCGGTCCAGCAAAAAAAGCAACAACATTGTACACACCACCTCCACAAGGCAGAATGATTCAATATGATTTTACTCACTAACGCTGAGGGCTCTGATGAAGAAACAAGTGACGCAGCGGTTCTTCCTCTGGGCGAACTTGTCGATGACTTTAGGGATGAAGTCTAGAAGCTGCTTGATCAGCTGGCATCAGAGAGCAGCAGGGTTTAGTCCCGGGCTGTCCCACGGTGTTGTCAGTGAAAGTTTTAATCCTCTGTATGTTACAAAAGTTCCTCTCAGACTCAGATGTCTTCATTGACGTAGGTATGGTCGTTTTAGCAGAGCCCCTGTCTCAGTAAAAATCCTCCTCTAAGCTCGTGGTATAGATTCATGATGATAGATACAGGACCGTCTGACCTGCGTGAAGCTCAGTGTGACGGTACAGAGTAGTTTAGAGTCTAACTGTTAGACCACTTTTCTTCATAAACCGCTCTGCGTTAATCCGAGACTGGTTTCACAGTTTGAGTGATAAAATACTCAGTGGTGAAAACACTCATCACTGGGCACTAAGACGCTTTAATTCCAGCTTCTCTTGCAAACTCAGAAATTCAAACTTGTGCTCCAGTCAGCGGGGCGGCTTTGTAACGCTAGCTTACTTTTGAAAATAAAGTTAGCTAGCGTTACAAAGCCATCCCGCTTCTTGCTGACCATTTCATTGACCATTACAGACAGACAGCCAATCATTGCATCCCCTCCAAACACTAATGAACATTCAGATATTGCATGACGTATCACTGGGGCTGCCGGCTGTGAGCCCCACTTCTCATCTTTTTTTTGTTGTCTAAATGAACGCACAAACACTCTGCTCATGTGTATTACCATTTTTTCATGTTTAATACACATTACATTGTAAGAGAGGGACTCACCCCACATTCACTGTAGTTCCCCGAGACACAAAACCGTCATCCAAAAAACTAACTAACATAAAATGCAATTCAGGATCATAATATTTACAGCTAAGAAATTACAACAGAAGTTTTTGTGGCCTTAAAAGTGAACTTAAAGCTGGGGTTGGTAATCAGATTTAGATCCACTTTTTGTTATACTGGTTAAAATGATCTTTATGTCCTGATGGCATTCAATACATAATGTGTTCTTAAAAAAGAGTGAAGAAAAGCTGCTATCTACAGCCGGAGTAAACCTGGGAAAACACCAACCAATCACCGTTTTTTGGACCCAAAATTATAAACCAATCAAATCCTTTCCTGTCGTTCTGCCCTCCTCCTGCGAGTGCATTTCCCCGGCGTTCACTCCGACTCCCCGTCCCCTGCCTCTGCTTCCCCTGACTCTATTTACTGCCCCTCTCGCTCGACCTCGGACCTGTCCCCTCTGACCCGATGAGGTGCTTTGCTCAGGACTGTAGTCCGGATCAGAGTCTAAAAAGCTCTCACCACGGGGGCTCTGACAAGCAGAAGAATTAATGACATTTAGTAAGTCCTACAGAAAATGTAGATGTACTGTAGCGTCCGTCCGGACGCTGTAGGGATGACGAGCCGATTCATGAACATGTTGATCTTTAATAACCGGTCACTGTCGGCTGTGATCACGACAACCAACAAAACAACAATCAATGTTTGAATGAATGAAGAACTTCTCCTCTTGTCTCTCCTCTTTCCCGCTCACACACTCGACACCTCTCCTGATGCCTTCACTGACTGTCAACACTGTAGGAATTAAGAATATCTACACTGAACAGGTTTAACAAACAGTAGAGCTGTTACAGTATTATATATGTGTTATAACTTTTCTCCTGATATCGTGTTACCAGTACAACTGGATAATGTTAGCATGACAATTGTGAGTGCTAACAGCAGCCATATTTATTTGTGTTTTTAACTTTCACTATGATAATGTTTTGGTGAGGACCGGTTCTGAATCAGTCACCATCATATGGTCGCAAGTCAGTGGCGCTCATGCATGTGAGCAGGGGGGCGTCATTTTGGAGGACCTCCAAGGGAGGAGGGGAGGGGTTAGACGGAGTCATGAGGAAATGCTACATTCAAATTCATGCTAGTTTTCCGAGACTACCAACCCCAGCTTTAATCTGTTTGCACAGTTCTTTATGTTGACAATAGGTGGGGCTATGCCCAACCTGCCCCTAATGACCAGTCGCCACTGCAGACAACAGTCCACCATGCAACAAATAAAGGCACGACTGAGATTCTAAAACTCATGAAGTTAGTATAACACAAGTTTAGAAACAGGACTATGCCTCCAAAAACCACCTGCAGCTCATTATCTCTTTCACCTGTGCAAATATCTTCACATTAGAGTGGTTTGTTTATCTTAAAAGCCTTCATTGAGCGCCTTCAAATAGTGACCTATGCAATACAAGGAGGGAGGAGTCGATCAGTAAGTCTTTATAAAACACCTTGGCAGCAGTTGATGCAAGTATCTGTAATATTTCACACATATTGTGGAGTTCTCAGATTGACCTTGTTTTTAAAAACTACGATTCCCTCAAACACAGATCTCCAGGAGTATGAATGGGCAGTGATTGTTTATTTTGACAGGAAGTATTACAAAGTATGAATATTGATGTTAAAGATAGTTTGCATCATTGCACATCTGGAACAGCTGTTTTTATGGTTACTGTATGGTTTTGTGTGGAATGGCTTTTCGAGGTGTTATTGCAGCCTGTGTACGGATGTGCATGTTAAAACGTTGTTTTGGTTGAGTCTCTTCTTCTGAAGCTGCTCATATCCGGCTGTCAGAGCTGATTCCACCAGACAGACTCATTTCACCACAACATGCTTTGACCTCCAATTACCTGCTTCATCACACACCCAGAAGATGCGCTCGGAACAGGAAATTGAGAGAGGATTGAAGGAAAATGAATGAGCTATTTTTGGCTCAGTCATGTGAAGACACGCTTTTCCTGTTTTTAATGTCTTGACACAGAGTCCATCAGCCCTGAGGAGGATAAAGGTGAAGGGGAGATTGTCTTCTGACCTCATTAGTTCAGATTTAACTGAAAAACACTGATATGTTTTTCTAATGTGCATTTATGTCTTTTATTGGCTCATTCCTAACATGTCAGTCTATCTGTTAACTTGTTATAACACATGGGGAGACAGGAAATTGAAGGGTGGAGGGTAGTAACAAAAGCACTTCTGCATCGGTCAGAGTTTGAACGCTTCTTTTATAACCTCAAATCTTTTATTATTCATAAGAAGGCATGAGATGTTGTTTACTGCTGTGCTTTCAGAGTGCCATTTAAAACCTAATGTCTTTATGGAAGAGGTGTAATGTGAGTCTTAACTAGCACTTTAATTTCCTCTGATGGGCCTCTTGGTGGCTATTCTCCAAATAATATATAAAGACATAGTGGGTGAGGTTGAACTTCACAAATTTAAACTTCTAATTGCTTCATTTTTTTTTTTTTTTTTTTTTTTTTTTTCTTTCCTCTTGTCTGCATATATATTTCTGGTTTGTGTCATGTTTGTCACAAACTGTCAAATATTTATGCAATTTATTCTTGCAGCAAAAGAAAAGAAGGAAATCCTTTTTCTTCTGTGCTTGTGACTGTGTGCATGCAACCATCACCATCCCTCTTAGAACTCTGGCCTATCTTTTATTGGCAGCTAATATCATGTTCTGTAAAAGAGGGCGTGCACACCTAGGTGGGCCAAAAAAAATAAAAAAAATAAGAGAAAGTGAAAGAAAGATTACATAAGGATATACAAAGGGACAGGGAGAGAGAAGGAGAGAGAGACCTAACACACTTAGATGGAGAGGGACCATCTCACCATGACTCCAAAAACTCCGTGCGGTGATACTAATGATTAAACAACCCTTAGTGTCCACAATCATTACTGAAGCTTGGGTCGCAGAGGGTTGCCGCCGTGCTGTGTTCTATTTGTGTAACAAGACCACCACTGGTGCAGATGAAACCACCTGGGTCAGACCAGCCGAGCGGTACGGCTCGGCACCCGGGCCGCGAGAGCAGTCAGACCGAAGGACCCAACCCGCCGCGGGAGACCCAGGCCAGGGGACAAGCCAAGGACCCAGACCGGAAGCAAGCAGGTACTGCCGGAGCACCCAGGGCGACCCCCAGGTCACCCAGTAGGAGGAAAGGGGGGCGAGGGGGGAGAGATCCCGCAGCCCCCCCAAGGGACACCCCCACAACACCGCCCCCACAGCCCCCCAAGACGGAGCCAAAAGAGCCACCAGGGCCGAGGGGGCCCGGCACCAGGAGCAGACAGCCAGGCAGACGGGCAGGACCAGGACCAGAGCCCACCAACCGGCGTGCCGGAGCGGGGGGAGGGCGGAGGCGGCAGGGCCAATCCCACCTGCCCCCCCCAGACGGCCCGACCACTCCCCCCAGCCACGCCCCCCAGCCACGCCCTGCGACTGATGGACCAGGCCGCGGGGGCATGGAGGGACACCCCAATGGCTGCCGTAGTAACACCCCCCCAGCCGCGCACCCCCCCACCCCCCCAAGAGGACGGCGAGGGAACCCCGGGAAACCCGGCCCCAAGGGCAGCCGCGGACCAGGCCCCCACAGGGGAGGGGGCAGCAGGGGGGCGGAGGGTGACAGGGACACCAGCCACCCACCCAGCCCCGATGGGCCCCCAACGAGGTGGGGCCGAGCCAAACACTAAGGCCCCGCCAAACCTGATCTGTGTGTGTGTGATATGATTTGAATTTTGTTTTGTTTGTTTTTTTTGTTGTATGTATGTTTGCTAGTGAGGTGGATTAAAATAATGCTAATTGCTTCATTTTGATTTCTCTTTATTAATATTTAAACAAGTTGTTCCAACCACACATTATTAATAAAAACACCCATTAATCTCCCTGCACACGTTACCCTGCAGTACTCAACAATGAAGGCAGATAATGAAAACATATTAATAGTCAGATTTAAGAACGGACATTTACTATGATACTGCTATAGATTACCATTAAAGAATAAAAAGCACTAAAAGATTATTTATTTAAAAGCTTGTTTATGAAAGTTTATGGAAGGGATTTCAAAGAGGATACTACAAAGGGTAAACTGCAATAGTTACAATTAAGGATGGAAGCTACACACTAATGGGGGAAATTGAAAATAGCGTCATGGCCCTATCACACCTTGAGGATTTAGCCAGCATTCCAGACGTATCAAAATGCATCTAAAAGCCTCACATACACTGATGTTTTCTACAATTTTGGGCATCTACATGTCATATTCATAACTTATGTTCAACTATAGTCCACTAGTGCAAAGCACACGGCAGTGTAATAACACAGACTAAGTGTATAAAAAGGCTGCTGCTCGTTAATGACGATGTATACGTGTTGAAATGAGATGCTCTTCATTGGTGATTAAAAAATGTGTGTGTTATTAAAAACTCTGCAGTCTCTCTTTGTAAGAACATGATGAGCCGTGGAGAGTGTCAGAGGAGTGAAACCAGCAGGAACACAGCCTCTGCTCTTTACAACAAGTTACACTTATTGACTGCAGTGCTTTCAACAACGTCACATTTTGAACTTCATTGAATTCAACAACAGCAGCTTTGTTACAGATTGTCACCAGAACTGGTCCCAAAAGCAGAACTCAGGCAAAGATGGATAGTGAAAATACAAGTCTTTTATTGGAGTTCACTCTGTGTTAATGGCGCCGTGAGTACAGAGCGGAGCAGTCCCTCTCTCCGGCGTACTCACACAGAGGGTAACTAGAGCTCAGGCAAAGGCAGGCAGGTTCAGCAGCAGACAGGGAAGCGATCAGCACGAGAGCGGGAAGCATGCACGGCAATCTCTGCAGCAAGATGGAAACACACAAGGACGTCAACTAAACACACAAAGACAAGCAAAACATAAATGCTTGAGGAGCCACGGACTAAGAATACCACTGAAAACTGAAGTACGATCTGGCGATGAGTGGGAGGAAATCCAGAGGCTTTATAGTAGAGGGTTGATTAGTGAATGGCTTCACCTGGTGCTGCCTGTTGATTGGAAACCCCGCCCACATTCACCCACAAGAAACAAACAAGGGGAAGAGACACAGGAGGAGGAGTAACAGACAGGGAAATGACAAAACACACACACAAAGAGGGAGAGGAGAGGGCTGCCATGATGAGGATCAGGACAAGCTTTATTGTTGAACACCAGCAGACTCTGACATGCTGGCTTCAGCTTCTGTTTCAGAGGCTCTGCTGTTTGACACTGAGTGAGGGCTCCAAGGCTTCTCACACTCACACACGTGCAGACACACAGCTCTACGGGTGTGAACATGTGTCAACGATCACAGAACTTACCTACAGCTTATGGCAGGCGTATGCCGGACGTATGATCCATACGCTGCATACTCACCGTACTACGACATATACCAGCGTGCTCTTAATTTACATAAAACTCACCTATAACTTATGCGACGTACGCCAGCGTACTCGCCAATTTTTTTATACGCTGGCTAAATTGTCAAAGAGTGACAGGGCCATTAGCCACTATTATCAAAACCTTAAGGATCAAACCCCAGAAGGAGTAGAGGTGAACACCCAGAAAATCAAAGTATATCTGGATTCCCTAAATCTTCCCATAGTGACTGCTAAACAGAATCAAGGCTTAGTACAATCAAAAGAGGAAAAGGAAATACTAAAAACTGTCCAGAGAGCTAAAACTGGAAAAAGTCCTAGAAGTGATGGATTTACCTAAGAGCTATATAAAGAGTTCAAATATCTTATATCTCCTATTCTGTGCAGATATCTCTTATTAAAGTTATTCTCATCAATTATAGCAAGCAGACTGTCAAATATATCGACCAATTTCATCAACTTCGATCAAACATGAATCCTAAAAGATCGGAACTTAATGGGTGATGTCACAGAGACTACGTCCATGTATTACACAGTCCATGGTTGCAACAGTCAAAGCTAGGTTAAGGGTCACAGTTAAAGACACTAGAAATGTAGTCCTTGGTGAGCATCAGGTGGCACTGACTTAAACAACCAGGGTCTTATGTGGTTCTGGAAATGCGGTCATGTCATGTGGTGTCACTTCAGGGACTCAACATGGTGACTACATAGCAACAAGGTCCACTTGCATGCTGTCAGAGAGAGATCTCTGTGCATAGTGTGGATTGTAAGCATTGCATTGTTAAACTTGTCGTTATATTTTGTCATTTGAAACAAGCAAAGATTAAAGATTTGAATGAGATATCAGAAATGAAGCATTTTATATCAGAAGTGAAAGCATTTCATGAAAACACTTTAGTTTAGTAGATTTTTACCAGCTGGGTAACACATGGGAGCATCTAGAGTTCCCGTTGAGTCACCTTAAGGTTTTCATTTAAAGCTTCTATGAGGAACTTTTGGTTTGTGTTGATTTTGGCGCCCCCTGTGGTCAAAGTGGTATCTTTTTGATGATCTTGTCCCTGGCATTCAGAAATAGTGTTTTCTTATAAAAAATGAAACAGTGATGCGGTCTTAACAGTCAACATATCCCTCAGTTTCAATCTTTGCCATTGCTCATTAGAATAATCTGCTAAGCTCCTCGTCTGACACCTACCCTGCGTCAGCCTTTCAGGCATCTTCCTGCTGATGGTCTTGTTTGCTTTTGTATGTCACAAGGAAACATCAGTATGAAATTAAATTGGTTTCAAATCTGGCTAAAATCTTCTCCCAGGAGCTTTAAGATATAAATGAAATGGTAACAACAAATCTTGCACCTGAAGGCTTCTCAAAAAGTGGAGATTTGTAAGTAACCTTATGCCTTTAGAGGCTGAGCCAGCAACTGAGACCCCCCAGCGTACTGATTGGTTCTCCTCACTGAGCCAGGGTCAGAATCTCCATGAAGTGTCCTCATTAGAACCAGTTTCCTGTGCGTCAGACAGGTAAGCACAAAAAGATCACAGGCAGTCTTGGTGCATAATGACGGCAATTCATCTTTGGCTGCTGCAGTGCAGCTGGTTGTATCTGATCATGCCTGATTCTCACAGTGAGTCTGTGCACAGTGTGGAAGTGTTGGAAGGTCACATGCCTCAATGGCAAACCCCCAGCAGTCAGCTAATTGGACCCGAATCAATTAAACAGCCTCCAACTGCTGCCGAGCCCAGTGGATCACCTTGATAAACCAGACAGCAGGCAATCAGCCCCAGACAGAGGGGGATACAACATAACATAGCATCTGCTGCAGAGAGCCTCCTCTGTCATCATGGGGCCAAAACACATTTGCATATTTACATACCTGATCACTTCTGGGCTGGATGTCCTATCCCATCGCTGCTTACAGTCGTTAGAGATTGTTGTGTTTACGAGCTGCAGTAATGGCTTCCAAACCACACAAAGTGCTGCCTCAATTTGAAACACATTGTTGAGGGTGACATAACACAGTGTCTAATTATTCCAGATTGTTACCCAATTTAAGTACAAGAAGTAGGTACATCAGAGAAAACACTTTCCTGCTTGTGCAAATTGCAGTCCCAATCCAAGATGGTGGTTCAGATCAGAGTTTGAACACTTGTTGTGTTCTACTGAACTGTGAGACATGTAGGGAACTTAACAATTAATATTCATTATAAAGTGAAAATGAAAAGTGTGTGGTTTCAATTGGAGGAAACCAAATATGAATGTTGGACTTCTCTGACAATCTTTATTTATATAGGGCCAAATCACAACAAATGTTCTCCTCAGACTCTTTCCAAACAGATCAGGTCTAGACCGTACTCTATGTTCTATTATTAACAAAGACCAAACATCAAGACAGGATCAGATCCAGTCCCATCTTACAGACAGGACTCAGTCTGATCTCATCTTAATCCACCATGAGCAGAGCACTTTGCAGCATTTAGCAAGTTACAGTGGCAAGGACAAACTTCCTTTAACAGGCAGAAACCTCCAACAGGACCAGACTCATGTTAGACACACATCTGCTGAGACCATGTTGGAGAGAGGGATAGAGGGAGATGAAGAGAGAGAGAGATGATAGTGGTAAAACGGATAGAAGACTAGACTAGATTAGTGCTGTTTGATGCTTGGAACACCAGATGACGCCAGGTTACACCTTGACGATGTACTCTGGCACTGGATTTTGAAGATGTTTCTGAGCAGCTCATTTAGAAATTGATGTCAGTGACACATTTTAAAACAGGTGTGATAATGGCAACTAAAGACTTGAAAAGTTGTGAAATGCCAAAAGAGAAAATCTGGAGAAACATCTCTCAAATTATCAAGTTAACTGGAAGCAGGTCTGTTAAATCAAGTTACGGTGGCAAGGACAAACTTCCTGTAACAGGCAGAAACCTCCAGCAGGACCAGACTCATGTTAGAGTCGCAACCTCTGGTCTAAAAATATGAGTCCAATGCGTAAATGCTAAAAACTAGAGTTCATTGAGTGTCCACTTGAGGCTGGCTCCGGAAGTACTGGAAACCACATACTGTAAACACCAATTCAAAGAAGACAACCTTTACAGCAGAAATAAACATGTTTACAGCCTGGTTCAAAAACGAGTGTAGTCTGGATAGCTCATTTCTCGATCGGCACACACTGTACGAGGGGTTAATTTTTTTTTTAACGCAGCAATTTTGAAGATATTGAGATTACAAGTCTTCCAGTGAGAGGCACAGCTGACTTGATTGACAGGTGGGGACACTGGAGCTGTTGGTGAGGAGGCTCAAAGCCCGCCTCTCTACGTAACAATCGCTCGACAGCAGCAATATGGCTGCCACCGGATGATTGGCCTCAAAACAGCGCTTCAATAACAGATGTGTGACGTCAATGGGACTTTAATGGGACAAGGAGAGTTAAAGTAAAAGACAGGCAGCGAGGGGAGAGAGAGGGAAAGACAGGATTCCAGTGTGTCAGTCTAAGCCTATAGCAGCATAACTAAGAGCTGGTCCAAGCCTGATCCAGCTCTAACTGTCAGCTTTATCAAAAAGGAAAGTTTGAAGCCTGCTCTTAAAAGTAGAGAGGGTGTCTGCCTCCTGGACCCTGACTGATAGATGATTCCAAAGGAGAGGGGCCTGATAACTGAAGGCTCTACCTCCCATACTACTTTTAGAGACTTTAGGTATGAGTAAAATCATAATCTGAGACCAGCCAATGCCCTCAGGGCTATGACTCCAAGACTCCAAGACCAGCAGGACCACACTCATATTAGACACACATCTGCTGAGACCGTGTTGGAGAGAGGGATAGAGGGAGATGAAGAAAGAAAGAGATGATAGTGGTGAGACGGATAGTAGTAGTTGTAGCAGCTGGAGTCTGGCACGTCCACAGCAGCAGAGATCCAGAGGAACCTACGAGACAAGGGAGCTCAGGGACTCCAGAAAGGTCTATGGTTAGGAACTTTAATGGGACAGGGAGAGTTAAAGTAAGAGACAGAGAGAGAGAGGAGAGAGAGGGAAAGACAGGATCCAAGTGTGTCAATCTAAGTCTATAGCAGCATAACTAAGAGCTGGTCCAAGCCTGATCCAGCTCTAACTATAAGCTTTATCAAAGAGGAAAGTTTGAAGCCTACTCTTAAAAGTGGAGAGGGTGTCTGCCACCACTTTGGTTTAATAACACACTAAACAGCTCTATAATCCACAGATAATGACTGAGAGAACAAAATCCATTTTGTGCTGCTGTTTAAGGTGCTCCAAGTTCACCACTGATAAAGTCTCATGTAGTAAAACACTTCCAGATCTTTACCTAGCTCACCCGGATTTCCTCAGCCTCAAATGCACGTACCCACTCTAACATGATCGAGCCTGTCTGTGCGGAAAATGACTAATTACAGTCTGCCATCCTTGAGGCTGATTGAAGCCACTGGGTCAAAGCTGGTGTGCATCAATCAAATGTGCATCCATCACTTTCACCAGAACATTGCTCCAACATTCAAACCTGTATGATATGAGGAAGACACAGTTATAAATTCACCTGCAGCCTGAATGGCTCTGATGTGACAGCTCATTAACATCGGGAAACAGAATCAGCTGAAACGATGGAGGAGCAGTGGAAGACAGCGTTTTGATGATATGCATTAGTTCTTGCACAGTCTGTCAGTTTTGCGTTCATGTTACATGTCACACACACTTTAAGCGATGAGGACTGCAGCATCAGTTCACTCCTCACTTTATTAACCTTCTGCAGAGACACAGGAGGAAGTCCTCACATGCACTGTAAGGACTGTGTTCATATTAAGACACTAGTACACTGCTGTGACCTTAAACACTTCCTGTTGTGAGCTCTACAATACAAAGAGATGAAGAGGCTTTCAGCTGTGATCATGATTTATTCAGGAACAGAGGAGAACGAGTCAGTGAGGCCCTTTTATTTTAATATGATTAAACTTCAGAGTATCAGAAGCATCTCAGTTTAACACAATAAGCTGACCTGTGTTTAACTAAGAAGCATCTCAGTTAAACACAATAAGCTGACCTGTGTTTAACTAAGAAGCATTTCAGTTAAACACAATAAGCTGACCTGTGTTTAACTAAGAAGCATATTAGTTAACATTATGCAGCTGGCAGGAGCAATCGCCTAAATGCACAAGCCTGTATTTGTTGATTTCCAGCTGTTAGTTTCAGCCTAATGAACGGTAAACTGAACACAATAGTGCTTTGCTTTGTAGATTGTTAACTATATTTCCCTCACAGTGTGTTTTCAATGTCTCTTTAAGGTTCATAGAAGATGTTTTATCTTTACCATCAGTGGATCAAATGACTGTGTTTTCTATGATGTGCTGATCTAAAGCTGCTGTGTAGTGGGGAAAGTTCTTTAAGGTCATTGCTTTGTCTTAAGAACTTTAAGAAGTGATTTCAGATATTTGAGAGAGAGAGAGAGAGAGAGGAGGGGGGGAGCAAAGTAACAAAGAGAATAGAAACAAAGAGAGAATGAAGAAAGGGGGTGAAGAAACAAACCAGAAACAGAAAGAAAGAATGAATGAAGGAAGGAAGGAAGGAAGGAAGGAAGGAAGGAAGGAAGGAAGGAAGGAAGGAAGGAAGGAAGGAAGGAAGGAAGGAAGGAAGGAAGGAAGGAAGGAAGGAAGGAAGGAAGGAAGGAAGGAAGGAAGGAAAAAATAATTAACAAACAAAGAAAGAAGAAACAATTAAAGAAAAAAGAAAGAAAGGGAAAAGGAGAAAGAAACAAAAAGGAAAAATACAGAAAGAAAGAATGAAGAAAAAATAAAGAAGGGGAAAAGAAAGAAAGAAAGTGAACAAAGAAACAAAAAGAAAGAAACAAAGAAAGAAGGAAGAAAGGAAGGAAAAAATGAAACAGAAACAGAAAGAAGGAAGAAAGGAGGTAAAGAGAAAAACAAAGGCGGAAGGAAAAAAATGAAAAGAATCAAAGAAAAAAAGAAAGAGGGAAGAAACAAAGAAAGAAGGTAAAGGAACAAAGAAAGAAAGAAACATAGCCAGAAACAAATAGACAGACAAACAAACAAACAACAACAACTTGATCCTTAACAACAAAATTACATATACAGCAAGAGGCGGATTACTTTATCCAAATATTTAGTGGCTACAGACAGAAACATGCTAACCTAATCATGCTAATGATGGGATGAAAATCAGAACGTAACATAGTAATCTTATATGTTGTTATTGTTTCCATACTGTACCATTAACAAAACAAGCAACGCTCCATTACACCCTGATACATACAGTTAGTCCTGTTATTTCTGATGATCAATACGACCGGTCAGTGTGAACATGTTTTAGATGAGCCATGTAGGAGATATATCTTTAATGATGATGTAACATATGGTGAATTTATGGATTCAGGGCCTGAATGTGACCATTTACTGTACATGTAGCTGCTGATAGATATTACCATGCCACTCCTTTGCAGCCCTGGTTAAGTGTCTCTATTGCAGCCTCTAGGTTTGACCGGACACTTTTAATGTCTCTTGTGTGTTGTCATCCTTAATAAAGTTCTCATTTCATGTTTGTGATAAACTAAGACTGGTCTTAATGTTTCCATAGGTGGTAAATTAATCCATCTGCAGAGATTACTGCTGAAACACATTAGAATTATATTATCCCTTATTCACTCTATTAAGAATCACAGTTATCTGCATGCCAAACAGGCTCCAGTGCCAAAGTTGACACACAATTATCAGATGATCTCCCGCTGACAGATGTAGAACAAACTTGTCCCCTCCCTGACTCCCTCTAAATAGAGCCATTATTATATCTGACAGGCTGAGTGTGATGCAGGCTTTGTGTCAAAGCAGCCGTTTAGCTTTCCTCTTTCTTTGCCAAGATCTTAACCCATCTATTCCACAAATTATGCAGCCGGGACCTCCCTGACAGCCAGGCCAGCCAGAGTGAGCAGATCAATGGAAGTGCAATACAGAAGTTTCAATGTGGAGACACAGAGAGAATGATAATGAAACTCGATACAACACAGCTGATAACTGTGATAACGGATTACAGCACACTGACAGGAACACATTGATGGCTCACAGAGTGTCTGAGTCTTGGAGTCGTAGCCCTGAGAGCATGGGTCTCAGATTATGATTTTACTCATACCTAAAGTCTCTAAAAGTAGTATGGGAGGTAGAGCCTTCAGTTATCAGACCCCTCTCCTTTGGAATCATCTACCAGTCAGGGTCCAGGAGGCAGACACCCTCTCTACTTTTAAGAGTAGGCTTCAAACTTTCGTTTTTGATAAATCTTATAGTTAGAGCTGGATCAGGCTTGGACCAGCTCTTAGTTATGCTGCTATAGGCTTAGACTGACAGACAGAAATCCTGTCTTTCCCTCTCTCTCCCCTCAGTGCCTGTCTCTTACTTTAACTCTCCCTGTCCCATTAAAGTTACTAACCAGAGACCTTTCTGGAGTCCCTGAGCTCCCTTGTCTCGTAGGTTCCTCTGGATCTCTGCTGCTGTGGACGTGCCAGACTCCAGCTGCTACAACTACTACTATCCGTCTCACCACTATCATCTCTCTCTCTCTCTTCATCTCCCTCTATCCCTCTCTCCAACACGGTCTCAGCAGATGTGTGTCTAACATGAGTCTGGTCCTGCTGGAGGTTTCTGCCTGTTAAAGGAAGTTTGTCCTTGCCACTGTAACTTGCTAAATGCTGCAAAGTGCTCTGCTCATGGTGGATTAAGATGAGATCAGACTGAGTCCTGTCTGTAAGATGGGACTGGATCTTATCCTGTCTTGATGTTGGGTCTTTGTTAATAATAGAACGTAGAGTACGGTCTAGACCTGCTCTGTTTGGAAAGAGTCTGAGGAGAACATTTGTTGTGATTTGGTGCTTTATAAATAAAGATTGATTGATTTACTCACTGGTCTCATTATCACAACAGTGAGTCTTTTTTTTTAACATGCGTTTCAGATTTGCATAAACCTCATGTTTGCTAACGTTGCATTCACGAGTAAGATTTATGTCTCATAGCAAAGATTAAAGAGGATCTGAAGTGTATCATCGTGTCTGAGTGTTTTCCACCAACACAGAGATCATTAGAGAGATTAAATCACTGCTGTAAATTACATAACTGAATCTAGACATGATTGAAATATTAGTATATCAAAGGATGCTGCATAATATGCACCAATTACTGCTGCTATCCATATATGTTAGTGAATGGTTACTTATGGACTGATGGCAGTACATTGATAGTTATAGATGAGGCGTTCAAGGCCATTCTGTGTCAGTCATTGTGTCACTGATTGTAATGAAAGTAATCAGATGCAGAATTAAGTCTTAATGGAGTTCAGATTGCTCCATGCTTCACAAAGGATATTTATTAGTGTCCTGACTGATGTAGATATAAGTGGACACACAGACACAGACTGACTCTCCTCATATAATCCCTTTCTTTGGTTTGATATATGAGCCTCCATCCAGAGTTTGCAAAGAGACAAGATTACATTAAATCAACAATATTTTGATGATAAAGTAGAAATGAAAACTAAAAATTGTTGGCCTGAAAATGATTTTTTTGGTTAAGTAAACAAAAAATGTTCCATTTTGTTTCAAACTACATCAAAGTAGTTATCTCAACTACCCGTATTAAGTTTGTTGAGTAAAGTTGGTCTCATTGCATAAGTTAAAACTTGAAATTATGGGTTTGAGGCTCGGCTAAATCATCTGAGTATGATCCAGGCATAGAACGGGGTCTCCAACTCAAATCTACAGGGGTCTTCCTCACTTTCAATTCCTTAATGTGGCGCCATCTCTCCTGTCCTGAGTGGATTTTATCGCCCTTAAGGTAGGGATGGGTACCGAATTCGGTACTTTTATAGGTACCGACCAAATTCCGTCGGTACTTCCGAGTACAGATTCATGTAAAATTAAACGGTACTATGTTTCAGTACCTAAACGCATCCTTGTGACTGTGAGGGAGTGGAAGAGTAGGTGCTTTTCCATACTTTCGCCCTGTAATAAAGTTTGAGACTGATCTGGTGGACGTCTCTGCTCTCTGCATCTGCGCGGGAACACGCGGAACGGAGCCTGCAGCTGACGGGCGTGAGCACTCACCGCGAGGCAGAGCTGCAGGAGGATTAAGTAGAGTCCCTCTCTACTTTCAAAAGACAGCTAAAGACCCAGCTCTTTAGGAAGCACTATGCTCTTAGCTAGACTGTTCTCCACTGTCGTCCCCAGTGGCAGATCATGTCATCCAGCTACAGTTGACTCACACTGTCCTGCTCTACTCTGGAAATCTTTGTTCAGGTCTGGAGTGACCCAGCACTTGGTACTTTGGTCATTTTTGTGGTGATGTTAATTGTTGATGAAGATAATGGAAGGTCTTAAATGGTTTGGTTGCTTCATTGTAGATGTTCCTTATTTTACTAAAAAAAAAAAAAAAAAAAAACTTACTTACTTTTGTGTATTGCCTTTACACTGCTTGGCAGTACCTGCACCCAAATTGACTTGAAGCACTTTGTTACCCTTACTGATCTTGTTTCCTCTTGTCTAGATCTTTGCTTGTGTTGTTCTTGTTCTTGTATGTACGTCGCTTTGGATAAAAGCGTCTGCTAAATGACATTGTAACATTGTAACATTGAAACAGATTCTCTCACTCCGTCTACCTGCCCCGTTTATAACTGTTCCTGTGTGTGTGAATGCCCAACAAGTAAGTTGTGTGTCCTGTTATTATAAAGAGACGGAAAACTGACTTTTTCCCGTCCGCAGGCGTTCACGTGTGTTCATTGATAAACTCCTGAAAGAGCAATTATACGCCTCGAGCACGAGTCAGCTAATACATCTAATCACCTATAGAATCCTGTTTCTGATCATTTCATGTTAAAGACATTTATATATATACAAACAGTTGGATGTTGTTTTGATATATTTGTTAAAGTTTGTATATTGAGAAATAAATATGTTAAATTTAAAATGTTTGAGATTTTATTATTAAACAAATGAACATCTATTACAACATAAACACACAACAGTACCGAAAATTGGAACAGTTGAGTACCGGTACTGATTCCCAGGTACCAGGCATCAGTACCATATCGGTTCAAATCAAGCGTGCCGGATACTGCCCTGGTGGTGAGGCTTTTAGCAGTGTGACTGCCCCCTGGTGGCTGGCTGCAGTATTGGTCAAAAAATCCGTCTCCCCATTCATTTGAATGGGGGAGCAGTCAAACTTTAAAAAATAAATACACGTCGTACGAATGTCTCTCACATCCGTATGCTGTGGTGATATGTAGTTAGTATTTGAGTGTTTTGTGTCCAATGCCTCTTTTTTCTGAAAAGTTTCTTTTTCATTAGTTATTAGAGTTTAAAAAACGGGGTTTTACTTCCTGTTTCCTTTGATTCACAGCCGCCGTAGAACGAAACTTCAAAGGGCACACAGCGTCTTGTGACGTTACGCTGTAGGGCGGAGCTTATTACAGTGGCTTCACAGGCTCTGGCTGCACAATGGCTGCGCCCAGGAGAGGGATTTTTTGGCTTCAGAACTGTACAACGGGAAGAGGCGGAGCAACGCTGTCCATTTTTATTTACAGTCTATGGTTCAAATGTGAAAGGTACCCATCCCTACATAAAGGTGAGTGTTTTGTTTGAGTATTGTATTGAAACTCTAGCTTTACAGTTGGTCAGTTGATTACCGGTTACTGTCACTTTAATTTGTTTAGTTAGTTTAATAAGGCGCGGTCATTACCAATAGTTAGCCGCCTTGAACATTAGCTAGCTTCCTTGCAGGTGTGAAGGTGGTGCAGTAATGTGCAGTAACAAAGAAAAATGCTTCTTGTAATAATAATCTGATAAACAATAAATAACATCAGCATTGTTTATGTTGTTCATGTTTCAGTGAGAGCAGTCTTACCTGAATGCATCATTGTGTTCAGAGACCAACACATGAAGTAACAGTGTGTATGACGCCAGCCCATGACCTCCCTCTCACCTCATCACAGAGACATTATGTCCTCCGCATGGATCCATACTGACTGCACAGTAATAAGGTGTGGGTCCTGACATGTTCATGCCTCTCTGATTATGGTTAACCATCCAGACCCTGATCTGAAGGCTGATCAGCTGTCTGCATAGGTAAACACATTACTTTAGCCTCATTACAGAAGTCATCCAACTCTTTTCTGTTTCTTCGACCTCTTTTTTTTCATAAAGTCAAATGAAACCATTAGCTCAGTGAATGTTTGGACGTTCATCATGATGAATGCCTTTGTCAAAACAGTAGGTACGCACTCTGCCTGTGACGGTATAATAAAAAGGAGCCATACATTTGCAGTCAATGCCGTTTTTTTCCCAGACTATCGATCATACACACCAATGGGACATGGTGATAGTATTATGATATGAGTGATGAGGTAATTGTGCAAGATAATGACAGTACAGATGCAAACATTCATCATACAACTCAGTATGGAGCCCAGTGCTCACTGCATAATGCTAATTATAGTAATAATCATTTCACCATCAGAGGCAGTCCAACATCTCACACTGAACACTCATTTGATCTCAGATTATTTAGTCATCCAAAACTTTAAAGTTTGAATTCCACAAGGAGCAGCACTCTTGTGATGATGTGATGTCTCTTTTCTTCACAGGTGAAACAGAACGTCTCATTTCAAGTGACAGCTGTGACAAAACGGTCACACTTACATCCAGTATTGTCCCCTCTAAAGATATGTAAACCGCCATGCTGTGCTGAAGCCTTTGGACTGGATCAATGAACACGACACATCAAGAGCACTCTTCAGTCATTAGATTCTCATAACCATGCACGTCTAATCAAGGCATCAAGATCAAACAGCCTCCCTGCTGGTGCCTGACATCAGAGACATTAATGGGCCCATTGCTCTGAACAATCAGTGGCTATTCATTGAAAGAAACAAAGCTTTGATTAGTTACTAATCTGGATAGATCAAATGTAGAGGCAGACTTACCCTTTTACAGTATTTCTCAATTGCTTAAAAACATTTATTGACACCCACCACTCTTTTCTCACACTATAAGCACAAAAAACAATTTTCAGACTACATTCACCAAACCTCAGACTCTTCCTGCAAAACCAAACATTGTTGTCAGATCATACCCAGAGTCAATCACAATTAAAAACAATACTGAGCGGTCATTAAGATAAGATAAGATAAGATAAGATACTCCTTTATTCGTCCCACAACGAGGAAATTCATGGAGTTACAGCAGCAAAAAAAAAAGGTGTACAGTACAAGAATTTCATCAAGAATATATATAGGAAAGAAATCAGAGAAATCAGTTCATCAGAGATGACAGCTTGGCCATAATTCTCCTGTCAGCCACCACCTCCACAGGGTCCAGGACTGAGCTGGCCTTCTTCACCAGTGTGTTCAGTCTTGCTCTCCTGTATCCTGTCCGCCCACAGCAGGTGAAATCCTTCCAATGTGGCGTTCGTGTCCGTTTTTAGCTCTGTTAGCATGACGCTACTCTGCCAGTATTCCCTCTGGTGCTGGGTTAGCTTGTCCGCCTTATCATAGATAGATCTTACATTCCCCATAACGGTGGGTGGAAGGACAGGTCCATGTCGTCTTTTTTAGCTTGCACCTCAATACCAGCACGTCGTCCTTGCCTCCTTCCCCTCAGCTCGCAGGGAACATCGGGCCTAGCATCGTTTAGCATTGACATGCTACGGGCTGCTAACAGCTGATCTCATATGCAAACAATGTTACCATGGATACATGCAGGATCTCTGGACACACACAGGAGCAAAAATAGCAAAAGAAAGCACTGCAAACGTAGACAGTTTTGTGTTGATGGCTAACGAATGAGTCATCAAAAGTCCTGACAGGCTCCAAATACAAAAACAATTAAACCAATATGAAAAAAAGAGTCGAAAAAAGAACAAAGAGAGAGCTGCTGTAACAAGCAGCCACTCAAGTGGCGCTAAGCAACATGTAACAAATTACACACTACATTAAAACACTGAAAACACAAAGCTCAGGACATGAAGCTGTAGAAATCGTGTTTATTGTGGGCTCAATGAATGTAGCATCTGTATCCAGTCCAAATAAAGTAAACTCAAATATAAATGAGAAGAACATGGTCTATCACAGTTAGGGATGCTCCGATCGATCGGCCACCGATCATAATCGGCCGATTTCTGTGAAAAAGTACGTGATCGGAGTTGCCGATCAATGCCTTTCATTGCCGATTACAAAAAACCATCACCTGTGGCTCATACTTGGCAGCCTGAAGAGGACCTGTGTGTACTGTGCCCCCTCCCCCTTTCCTTCACACTGTGCAGGCGAGCAGCGGCAAACCACAACAAACATGTCTGCCGTGTGGAACTTTTACACAGTCTGTGAGAGTGATGTAAAGTTTGCATCCTGCAACACATGCAACGAAAAAATACCTCACAGGGGAAGCACGTTAAAAAAGCTTCAACACAACCAATTTAATAAGACATTTAAAGAGCAAACACTTGGTGGAGTATGGAGAGTTTTTGAGGCTCACGGCAGTGAATGAAAAGAAGACAGCCGGAGCAGCATCAGTCAGACAGCAGCTAACACAGCCCACGGTGGCAACACTCGCCTGTATGAGCGTGACAGTCAGAAGGCTAAGCAAATAACCCGAAAAAAAATTGAATCGGGCTAGATGAGCTTTTCTCAGTGGTGGAAGACCCCGGGTTCCGCCGACTGCTCTCTCACTTGGAGTCCGCTACGTGCCACCGGGACGTAAATAATTCACAGACGTAGCGCTGCCAGAGCTCCACCAGACAGTGTACTCTCACATCGAACATCTCCTTAAAGAAGGAATCCCATTCTCTGTAAGTTTCACGAGTTTCAAACATGGCATATTCAGAAAGACAAACTTGTGAGATATATTGTCTTTTATTTATTTGACTTTCTGCACTATTTAGCCTGTTGAGAGCCTTAATGTTTCCAATCTGTCAAAGATTGGGTTACTGACAGCAGGTACATTTAAGTGTCTCTCAGTTGTCTTTTTGACTGAATAGTTGCTGCATTGTGCTTGCAAGTTTTTTTTGTATTTTTTCTCTTGAAGTTAGTAAAAAGACCTTTTTTCTAAATTAAGGTGATTTTATGGTTCCTTTTTTCCCAGATGATGTAACACTCACCATAACTAAATTGAAAAATGTACAGAAAATCCATGTGATCAGTATCGGTGATCGGTAGTGATCGGCACTCATGGCTGATCGGTATTGGAATCGGCAGCATAAAATCTGATCTGAGCATCCCTAATCACAGTATCTTCATCAGAAGTTACTGTTCTTTGTCTTTCTCGATTTGGCTCCCCTCCTCTTCCTCCTCGACCACCTCTTACACACACTCTTCCTCTGCCTCTCAGATTACAGTTTTTCTCGATTGTTTCCACACATTTTCTGAAAGCATGCCTCATACTCTCAGAACTCTATACACAAATCAAACAACACACACACAATGTGCAAAACCCCTCAGTTCTCCTGCAAAATGAAATTTTACATTCAAAACAATGTTATTTCTTCTCAAAATTATGTTTTGTTTTCAAATGACATACACAACACAATGAATAGACATTTATAAGAACCAGTTGAACACTGATGTGCTCAATGTAAAAGACTCTGATGAATGGAAAACACTTCTTCTCCATTCATCATAATGACTTAGGCCTTTTTTTATTCAGTGTTAAACTTACTACAGACAGTACATACACAAGTGTGTGGTAAAATATTTTTGAATATTGTTTTTATACTCAAAACACACAAATACATGGTAACAAGTATATTTGATTTCACCCCAAAAAAACAGTGTACACAGTGTACATCCCAACCAACACAAAGTTGCACATACAGTGGTCTACATACAAAACAACAGAAGAATGTACTGTATACAGTTATGGTCAAAAGGAAAAAAACTATGCTGTTTTGGTCTGGCCACAGCACATCATCCACATCACAAGCAATGTTTTCCCTGGCCAAGCAGTGGGGGAAATATTGCCTAGCATGGCGAATCATGAAAAGCATCAACTGCTTTTTCTCCACAACTAAAAAGCATGGGTGGGCAGTGAACCAGTTACGAACCAGAGTGACAACGCACATGAGCTGCTCTGGGCCGTCTATCTGATCTGGTGGAATGAGTGTGTTGTGTTGGGTGTCCAGGAGTGTGATCAGATGGGCAGTGTTGTAGGGGCCAAGGGTAGCATGGTGATGGATGACGTCGTGGTGGGTAATCGCTGCACACATTGTGATGTTCCCTCTGTGCTGGCCAGGGACTTCAACAATGGCACGCTGGCCGGTGATATTCTTTCCCCTCCTTTGTTTTTTATGAGGTTGAATCCAACTTCATAGATGAAGATGAACTGGTGCTCCACTGCAGCCACCTCTAGCTCAAGGACTCTCTGAAACACACATGACAATATCAGAAATACACATGGAGTGGTCCCTATTGTGATGCACAATCATTATGATTACAGTACTGAAATATGTATGATTTATACCAGGGGTGTCCAAACTTTTTTCAAAGAGGGCCACATATGATGTTGTCAGAATACCTCAGGGCCAGTGGCTCCTACTGAGACTTAGCAATCATAAAAGAAGTTATATATGAAATATCTATTTAATAACAATCATTTTAAATTTTGTCTCAATAAATCAGTAACTAGGAAGTCCTCAGTTCTCCACAAGCCATGTACACATAAGCAAACGTTATCTTCTTCTGGAGGAAAATGTTTTTCATTCTGGTCGGGTAATGTGGGAAAAATATTGTATCATTATTTTCCTATGGCAGGATCACGATCTGGATTTCATCACACTTCTTTTTCATGTTGTTTTTAAGACCTTTCTGACAAGCAGGCAACATTTTAAGAACAAAATAATTATTTTCCTGAGTTCTGAACATTTTTGATGCACCAAATTTTGCCTTTTCTGTACAATTTCCTTATTTTTTATCTTGTCCTTTTTTATACCTTTATACCTTTTTACTTTTTTCTCATTTTCCAGGTGTTTTCCAGGTTTTCCAGGACGCGTGGGAACCCTGAGGTAGTCCATATGAAGCTTTTTGAGACGTTTTTCTGGATTGACTTCAGTTTTGTTTGTAGAAAGAAACTGTGATTAATTTCTTTGATATAAATAACACAATTTAGGATGGAAGCTTTGGGGACATAAATAAATGGACCTTGGGCCGCAATTGGCCCCCGGGCCGTACTTTGGACACCCCTGATTTATACAGTGTGGATTGTATAGGACTTTACTTGCACATAGTTATACCACAATTATTTGACTCTTTCTGAATTGCGTTCAAATGGCACCCTGTAGACCTGCTTCATCCTCAGATCATTTCTGTGCAAGACACGGTCCAGTGTTGATAAGGTCACACTATCAATTCTTTGAAATAGTTCATTGTTTTCTATTATTTTTCTTTGTATTTGCCGTAATGTTATGACGTTATTTTCAAGGACCATGTTTATGATTTCAGTTTCCTGTTCAGGAGACAGAAGACGTTCCTGACCACCTTGTGTTGGTAATCTTCAGTTCTGCAAAACAAAGAGTAAAATACTGTAAATACTGTGTAGGAAAACAAAGTTGGAAAAACTTTCCCAAATAAACATTTTATTTTTTACAGTCCTACAGAACAGTCCCCAGGCTATACTGTACTACTGTACTCATTGAGTACTGTATTGATATGCAGTACTGCAATTTTGTAGTGAGAGTAGATTTCTTACCTATTCTCATTTCTGAAAGTCCAGATGATGGATGCTACAGTGTACCTGCTCAAATTTGGCTGTACCCTGTGCCCAGCCTCCCTCATTGTTAGACCATGGTTGATCACATGGTCAACCAAAGTGGCTCAGATCTCATCAGAGATTACGGTCCTTGGCTTTCCTCGTCCCTGTCCTCCCCATCCTCCTCTTACTCTCACTCCTCTGGCTCTGCCTCTGTTTCCAATGTTGGCATCCATTGCTCCCAAAAAGAAAAGCTTACCTGTTGCCCTTTTATTCTAAAGCTCTGATTGCTAATTGTAAAACTATGTGACAGGTGTTTGCCCATGTGATGAGTCAGTGTGCATAGTAGGGCAATTATCTTTAGATTTTGACTCACTGGCCCCCTCCATAAAACCTCACGCAAAAAACCTTGGAGTCATACTTGATTCAGGACTAAAATTTGACAAACAAATAAATCCGGTAGTAAAAATGAGTTTCATGCAGCTCCGCACCATCTCCAAACTCAAATCAATCTTAAGCACCTCAGACCTGGAAAAAGTCATCCCCGCCTTCATATCATCACGCATGGATTACTGCAACTCCTTGTACTTTGGCATCCCTCAATCGTCATTATCCCGCCTTCAAATAGTTCAGAATGCAGCAGCCAGGATCCTGACAAGGTCAAAAAAGAGAGACCACATAACCCCAGTTCTTGCCTCCCTACACTGGCTTCCGGTCATTTGCAGAATTCATTTTAAAATCCTTCTGTTTGTTTATAAAGCACTTCATGGTTTGGCCCCCTCTTACATCTCAGAACTCCTGTCTCCGTATCACTCTGTCAGAGCACTCAGATCATCACACCAAAACTTCCTGTCTGTCCGAACAGCAAGGACAAAGAGATATGGGGACAGGGCCTTCTCCATCTGTGCCCCAAAACTGTGGAATTCTCTTCCCCCCACCATCTGGTTCTCCCCCTTTGTTGAGACTTTTAAAAGTCATCTCAAAACGCACTTTTATTCATTAGCTTTTAACTGCCCCTAACCACACTGGCTCAGATACTCACTGCACTGTTAATTGTATTTCTTGTCATTACTTCATTACTGTTGTTATTATTACTGTTCATTTCATTTTTAATTATATTGCTCTCTTACCACTCCTCTTTCCCTCTCTCTCCCTCTGTTTGTGTGATTTTTATTTTTAATTTTCTCTTTGTTTTCCTCATTTTCTGTTGTAAAGCATGTCAGAATTGACCCTTTAGCGGCTGGATGATACAGCAGGCATGATGAACAAAATCGCAGGCGGTGGTTCAGATGTACCACAAACTGGTTTATTAAACAAACAGCAACAGCGACGTCAGACACCAACCAACAACAAACACAGACAGATTGTAACTGGCACCTTTTATACTGTGGCACTAATTGGCCTCCTGGACCAAACCATCTGGAGGTGTTCACAAAGTATTTATTCTGCTCTCCAATTAGCTTAGACACCTTAACCTGTTCCTGACTTTATGTCACCAATATTAACAACATTTCATAATTCCCACATTTCCTAAAATACATCTAAAACATGCCATTTAATCGATTCCCTTGCACCGCTCAATTCAGACTCCCCCCTGACCAGTTTGTGCTCTGGTCCCACCCCGGAACCTTTATCTGGGTGTCCGTTCCTCCGGTAATCTTTTAACTGGAACACCCTGGAGCGGACACAGAACAGCAACCACAGGTAAGTCAAACAAACAACTTTGACATATTTGGACTACTGCCCTGGCACACTTTAACGTTCATACAACCACACACACATTCATATTCACTGCACACATGATTACTTATTGCTGACGTTAAACATCGTATCGCGAAGCCTTCTAACTCTTCTCTCTTCTCCAGGTGGAGCAGCGCCCTCACGCCGGCCACCCCCGGACAACCACACCAGTAGTATGGTATGGTTTGCCTAACTCCGGTTCATTCCTTATTCAGTAAATAACAATAATGACAACAAATGTGCAAATACTCAATGTGCAAATGTATTGTGCAAAGATTGCTAATAAAGTGTCTGACAGGAGTAACGAAAGGCTCTTCGTTGCAAAGCACTTTGGTAACTTTGTTGTGTGTAAAGTGTTATATAAATAAAGTTGATTTGATTTGATTTGATATTCGCAGTGCACCTGGAAGAGGTGATCAGCCAGGTAGAGGAAGGCCAGGATGCAGCCGACCCCCCACACATCTATAGCCTCATGGAAAGGCAAGCCGAGGGCAATTTCTGGAGACCTGAGGAGGACAGACAAGAGCCAGAGGTGTTACAAACTTTAACAACCAAAAGAACAAGTTGGATGATCAGATGAATGTCATGAACTGTTGAGCCATGAATGAGGAACCCACCTGTATCCGATTGGTTGAGCTTCCATCGTAGGCTCCGCTTCGGAGGCCAGCATGGCTTCACCAAAGTCTATAAGTTTTACCCTGAGGGTCTGGCTCTGCTTGTGGACCATCATTATATTGTCAGGCTTGATGTCAGTGTGGATGATCCCAAGACTCTTTAGGGCATCCAAGGCAACCAGCAGCTGCAGGAACCAATCACACAGGAGAAACATTGGGATTTAGTTTGCATAGGCTACGATGTAAAATGATTTTCAAACATCAAAATCTATTTTATAAACATTTTACACAGCGTCCTAACTTCTTTTAGAGTCAGGGTTTTTAAACAGCCTGTAACTTGTGACTGACTGTACATACCTGCTGTGCTATGGGCCGTATCTCCTGGAGACACAGTGGTTTTCCATCTCGTTCTTCAATCAGGTCGTAGAGATGCATGTCCAACATTTCAAACACAAGACATGTCCACACCATATCTTTGAACATCTCAAAGAACTTCACCACATTCACCTTGTCAGGGTGGAGCACAGAGATGGCCTCCAGTATTGACACCTGTGGAGAGTGGAGACGTTAACACTCACTGTGCTGCAGATTAAATCTGAGACCGTACTCTATGTTCTATTATTAACAAAGACAGGCCGTCTACGGCAGAGATCCAGAGGAACCGACAAGACAAGACAAGGGAGCTCAGGGACTCTAGAAAGGTCTATAGTTAGGAACTTTTAATTGAAAATAAAAGTTTTTCAAAAGTTGTTGTCTGTGTATACTTCTCAGAGCAGAACTGGTCAATGTGTTTAGATCTTACCAAAGGTAAAGAGACTGATTTTAATTATTCCTGTATTCATATTTGATTAATGTCCTTCAAATAAGCGATGGCTACACATGTGATTTGATAACAGCCTTGGTGTGTGAATATGTTGTTTGTTATTTTTGTTATTTTTAGTTGCTGTGTATTTGTTTTCCTCCGTCATATCTCTTGGTCAACAAAACAATTTATGAGAAAAGGCGGTCTCATATCTTGTTATTCACAAAAAATGTGCCTAGTTAATGTTATTGAACAAATCTGCTAATTATTACTTTTTAAGCTTGTCAGACAAAGTTTTCCCTCTCAGTGGTTGAAAATGAAGACCCTCTACCTGGAGTTTGTTCCTCAGCTGATGAAACTCTGATATACTTCAAGTGGAGAATGGCTCTGACAGACCATAGAACATGATAAACGCAGCTCAGCCTTCACACTGTCAGCTTGGTGATGGATGATAGACTCTCTGGAGGATGGAATAAGAAAGTTTACTGGCTCCAAAATATTGTGTTCAAGTTTTGAATCTTTTAAAAGTTGACCCACAGTCTCCCTGCTCTTCTCACAGGTCAGTCCAGACAAAGGAGGGAAGCTTTTTAATCCATTGCAGCTTCATAAACATCATTACGATGCTACAGAGTATATCTCCCTTTGACCTCTCCAAAAATGTTAAATCTGAGTGTCTGAGAGCAGTGCCCTGAAATCTCCACCGCTGAACTTTAAGACGAGAAGGCACAAAAAAACATCTTTCAAGTTGTTATAATCCAAAACAAAAGAAGCATGCAGCAAAGAAAGGTTCATCTGAAGTTCACTGAGTGCTTTATGCTGACCTGACGGAGGTTTCCATGAAGTCTGAGCCTCACTTGATTTACTGAAAATGAAAAACAATGTTATTCTAATCATGTTCTGTAATAAAAGGTCACTTATTTAATCATGACCTTTTCCTTTCTATTGGAAATGGTCTCAAAGTATCAGCGGTCCATCCTGACTTACACAGGCAGAGTCAAGCACTTTAGACCTCTCTTAAAGGTGACATATCATGCAAAATCAACTTTTTAATGGTTCTCTACCTGAAATATGTGTCCCTGGCATGTCTACAAACCCCCCGAGAATGAAAAAAATCCATTCTGCCCCTGTTTTGATTTCTCCACCTTTCTGTAAATGTGTGTGAAACGAGCCGTTTCAGACTTCCGTGTTTTTTGTTACGTAACAACAATATCCGGTCTGTCACAGAGTCAGAGCTCGGAGCTTGTTCAGCCCATAGACTGTATAAAATACAACTCAACTCCTCCTCCATTTTTCATTACCTGCACACATGTGTGCTAACAAGGAGCTTAGGAGGGAGGCATGCTAGTTGTAGGCTGTCTTAATAAAAACAAAGGTCGGTTTTACTCCCCACGTCTGCAGATTTGAAGATCTAGTGACTGATTTTTATTTATCATGGATAAGTGCTAGCGCTAGTTAGCATAGCTACATAGCTACATGTTGTAGCTGTAGCTGTGTACCAAGACACACGTCGACATACTGACAAATAAAACAACAAGAAACACAGAATCTGTGACCAATCCTTCAGAAAGGTCCTGCTGCCTTTCTGGCAGAGGTCGGTTTTACTCCCCACGTCTGCAGATTTGAAGATCTAGTGGATGATTTTTATTTATCATGGATAAGTGCTAGCGCTAGTTAGCATAACCACATAGCTACATGTTCGTAGCTGTGTACCAAGACACACGTCTACATACTGACAAATAAAACAACAAGAAACACTAAATCTGTGACCAATCCTTCAGAAAGGTCCTGTAACAGGCGCCTCTCCGTCAGGATCAGATTCTGGATCAGATTCAGAGGGTTGAAGTAACGTGATCTCTGAGCAGCCGTGTATATTCAGCCAACATGTAAACATTAGATCAACGTGCTGGACAGCCGAGGCACATCCACTTCCTGAGGGGGCGTGGTCAGAGGGAAAACAGACTGTTCTGAGGAGGACTGAAGAAGAGGGTTTTTCAGGCAGACCAAAATCTGATTTCAAAGTGTTTTTTTGAGCATAAACTTTAAAGACATGTTTTGGGGACCTCTTAGACCAATATATATTGATGAAAAAAGCGTGATATGTCACCTTTAAACACATTTACATCAGTCCTGCCAAAAAACATAACATTGTTGAATGTCCAAAGTGTTCAAATATTCTCTTCAAAAACTTTTTCTTTAAAGTCCTACCAGGAGATGTTGAATTACTGTTGCCAACTTGATAAAAAAAGAAACCAGAGATTACCAGTGGTGGACAAAGTACACAGCTTCATTACTCAAGTCAAAGTATAGATCCTCCTGGTCAAATATTACTCCAATACAAGTGAAAGTTGTTCAGTCAGATTATTACTTGAGTTAAAGTCCTGGAGTACTTGCTTTTAAAAATACTCAAGTATTCAAAGTACTTCTTAAAAAATCTCAAAACGTTGTATTTTCACAAAGCATGAGTGCATTCAAGAATACATAGGAGTACATTCTGTTACATCATGTTTATTTAGAAACCATTACTTGAAATCTCTAAAAACTGTACCATGGAATAAAAACAGAAACTAAGTTACTCCAAGCACAGAGAACTTAGTTTGAAATGTTCATCTGGAATGAAACAAATGTTACGTAGCTCAACACGCTCTCTCAGGTTGGACAGTGAATGTTTGTATGTTTGGGCAGAGTGGGAAACAAGGAGAACATTTCAAACCATACGTATCATTCTTCATTTCAAAAACCTCTAACATGGGCTGAAGATATGACCATGGGTGCTCAGGTGGAGAATTATAGCCATCATTACCACCTCTACATGAACTGTCTGATCTGAGTGATGCTCTGTGTTTGCTCCACGTTCAACCATGGAGACACACGATATACAGGTACGACTAAACCACTGAGACAAACAGAACTACACAAACACAGTTTACTGTCTTAGGATCAGATTTCAGAAAAGAGAAGGAAACTCATGAGCTGACTTCAAAGATAAAGTAGTGAGTAACTCGAGCACTGATAGAAATGTAGAGGAGTCAAAAGTAGAATAATTGTCTTCTGAATGTAGTGGAGTAAAAGTAATAAGTTTCCCCAAAAAATAATACTCAAGTAAAGTACAGATACTCAAAAACTGTACTTAAGTACAGTACTCTAGTAAATTTACTCTGTTACTGTCCACCACCAGAAATTAGACAATTTGACCAAAGAGCTTAGAATGAAAGACAAACATTTTCGAGGCTCCTCAATCGTCATATTTTAAAGAATAGGGCCCAAATTAAGCTTTCACATTCCACAAGTTGAGGCAGAGCATGATGGTTTGTGTGAGGTCCCTAGTTTCCCTTTCCATGTGTGTTTGTCTTGTTTGTCTGCTCACCAGAGGGGTATACTACGAAGCGAGTTCAACATATCCCAGATATCTTTTCTTGATTTGGCTTCACTGAACTTAACAAAGGAGATCACTCTAATCTGTCACACGAAGCTGGTTATCAACTGCTGCTTGAATGTATGAAAGGTGCTATATAAATAAAAATGAGTTGAGTTGAGAGTTGATAACAAACAGAGACAGACGAGCTGTTTCCCTTTCTTTTACCTACCAATGCAAAGCTGCCTGATTGGCTGATGTGGCTTCGCATAAAGCATGACAAGAGATCGGTTTAGCAAACTTTTCATATCACTCCCTGCAAGAGCGCACAAAGGGCATGTTTCACTTAACATCAAATGATTCTTCTGTTTGGTTTTATTTGAAATTCAATCTCTGAAGATTATTCTTTAGATCATTGCATTTATAGTCGTTGGTTATTCAGCCGACAGACACCCTGTCCTGATGGCATCAATGGGTCCTCAAACAGAGGCTGGGGAAGGACACAATTTTCCAACATAAGACACAGAAAACTAAAAGATGACAAATGATAGAGAAGCTATAGGATGAAGAGACACGCATGGATACGTTGTTTTTAGAAATAAAACCAACATTATCAGAACCAGATCATCCTGCTGTTACAGCCTGTGCCTTCAGATAAGTGGTGCTAAGTAAGACTGACAGGAGAAACAGATCATCAGCTCACTTCCTGCTGGTTGAAACTGACGACATGAACCATGAAGGCTAAATATAGAGAGCGGAAGGGCTCTTAATGAGGGAATGTGTGGTGTTTGTTTCCGCAGAGGTACACTGAGCACACATGAGTTCACGTCGGGTCTCTACTCGAACTAGTATGACCTTGTTTAAAGCACATAAACCCTCACAAACATGCTTCATACTCACAGCTGCTCAGTCCCCAGTCCTGTGCCAGGACCTCATTCCAGATATTAAATCAGAAGATCTGGTATGTTATCTTGGATCATCAGCGAATATCTGACAGTAATACAGCCTCTGGAGCAACAGCCACCTTTAGGGCTCCTCTCATACAATACTGGTAACTATTGCTACCTCCAAAGATAAACAACAAACACTTATGTTTAAGACAGAGGAAAATACAACATCAACTCCTTATGCTAAAGTTCTTATAATGTTTGTGTTTAACAATGAACAGTTTCAGGAAGCAGACCAAGACTTATTCACACCAAACGTGAATCAATCAATCTTTATTTATAAAGCGCCAAATCACAACAGATGTTCTCCTCAGACTCTTTCCAAACAGAGCAGGTCTAGACCGTACTCTATGTTCTATTATTAACAAAGACCCAACATCAAGACATGATAAGATCCAGTCCCATCTTACAGACAGGACTCAGTCTGATGTCATCTTAATCCACCATGAGCAGAGCACTTTGCAGCATTTAGCAAGTTACAGTGGCAAGGACAAACTTCCTTTAAAGGTGACATATCATGCAAAATCGACTTTTTAATGGTTCTTTACCTGAAATATGTGTCCCTGGCATGTCTACAAACCCCCCGAAAATGAAAAGAATCCATTCTGCCCCTGTTCTGATTTCTCCACCTTTCTGTAAATGTGTGTGAAACGAGCCGTTTCAGTTTCCAGTGTTTTTGTTACGTCACAACAAAATCGGTCTGTCATGGAAGTCAGAGCTCGGAGCTTGTTCAGCCCATAGACTGTATAAAATACAACTCAACCCCTCCTCTGTTTTTCATTCCCTGCACACATGAGTGCTAACAAGGAGCTTAGGAGGGAGGCATGCTAGTTGTAGGCTGTCTTAATAAACACAAAGGTCGGTTTTACTCCCCACGTCTGCAGATTTGAAGATCTAGTGGATGATTTTTATTTATCATGGAAAAGTGCTAGCGCTAGTTAGCATAGCTACATAGCTACATGTCGTAGCTGTAGCTGTAGCTGTAGCTGTAGCTGTAGCTGTAGCTGTAGCTGTAGCTGTAGCTGTAGCTGTAGCTGTAGCTGTAGCTGTAGCTGTAGCTGTGTACAAAGACATACGTCTACATACTGATAAATAAAACAACAAGAAACACTAAATCTGTGACCAATGGTAGAGGTCGGTTCTACTCCCCATGTCTGCAGATTTGAAGATCTAGTGGATGATTTTTATTTGT
This sequence comes from Notolabrus celidotus, assembly GCF_009762535.1. Taxonomy (NCBI): domain Eukaryota; kingdom Metazoa; phylum Chordata; class Actinopteri; order Labriformes; family Labridae; genus Notolabrus; species Notolabrus celidotus. The sequence continues at coordinate 3,234,370 of NC_048289.1, forward strand.
CATGGATAAGTGCTTGCGCTAGTTAGCATAGCCACATAGCTACATGTTCATAGCTGTAGCTGTAGCTGTGTACCAAGACACACGTCTACATACTGATAAATAAAACAACAAGAAACACTAAATCTGTGACCAATGGTTCAGAAAGGTCCTGCTACAGGCGCCTCTCCATCAGGATCAGATTCTGGATCAGATTCAGAGGGTTGAAGTAACGCTATCTGTGAGCAGCCGTGTATATTCAGCCAACATGTAAACATTAGATCAACGTACTGGAGAGCCGAGGCACATCCACTTCCTGAGGGGGCGTGGTCAGAGGGAAAACAGAGTGTTCTGAAGAGGGCTGAAGCAGAGGGTTTTTCAGGCAGACCAAAAGTGGGGTTTTTTGAGCATAAACTTTCAAGACATGTTTTGGGGACCTCTTAGACCAATATATATTGATGGAAAAAGCGTGATATGTCACCTTTAACAGGCAGAAACCTCGAGCAGGACCAGACTCATGTTAGACACACATCTGCTGAGACCGTGTTGGATAGAGGGATAGAGGGAGATGAAGAGAGAGAGAGAGATGATAGTGGTGAGACGGATAGAAGACTAGACTAGATTAGTGCTGGTTGATGCTTGAAGCACCAGATGACCCCGGGTTACATCTTAACGATGTGCTCTGGCACTGCATTTTGAAGACGTTTCTGAGCAGCTCATTTGTGACAGTGAAAACAGAAGACTTAAGATGTTGTGAGATTCCAAAAGAGAATATCTGGAGGAACATCTCACAAATTATAATGTTAACCAGCAACAGGTCTGTTACATGCAGAGCATCGTGTCTGGTCCGTCACAGCACCAGATCTGAAAGGTTTCTATTCTAGTCAATGTGTGAACTTCCACTGGATCCGCTTTCTCTACAACTGTAACTCTGTTGTTGCTCTCATCTTTAATTGTGCACAGTGTGATGTTTTTGTCATGAGTCGATCTTTAGTTTTGTTTTTGCCTTGTGTTTCCTCCCTGTCTGTTGTCTGTATTAGTTATCCTTTGTCTTCCTCGTGTTTAGTGATCCATGTCTTGTGTCGTATTCCTTTTCATGTATTCTCATGTTTCTTAGTCTCTTGTGTTTTGCTCCTTGTTGATTGTCCTGATTAGTTTCACCTGTGTCCTGTGTTCACACCTGTGTATTTAGTTCCTCTGTTTCCCCTGTCCCTTGTTGGATCATTGTTTGTGTTCCTTGCGTTCACTGTGTGTTTCTTTCTCCCAGTGTTTTCTTTTAGATTTGGTTCTTTGAGATTAGAGTATATTTTTGTTCATACCTTTTTTGTTCCTTTGTTTATTAAAACCTTTTATTTCAAATCTGTACTTGGGTCCTCCTTCCATTTTCCCAACATGACAGTTTTTCTATTTGCCATTTCTCTGCTCTGTGGTGCTGCTTAACACTGAACATTTCCCCAAAAGGTTCGTACTATATTATCTTATTTGATCTTATCTTGTGAAAAGTGAGGAATGTTTAATCGTGAGCACAAAGGCATCATCACAGATTGTACACCTAAAGGTGTACAGAGTTCTGGTTTATACCGCCTCAAAGAGAAGAACATTATATGGGAGGAGGGATCCATGGAAGCTCTCTTTGCATTAAGGGATTATTGTATTTCTCATGATCTACAGAACTAAAATATAACCTGCAGCTCTTTCTTGATTCTAAAACTTTGTGAGGACATTGCGTGGAGAAGCCTGCTGATCTGTTCTTTCTCTTCAGCTCTGTGTCAGTGGAACAAGTGAAGCAGGTCCACAGCCCCCCCAGTTGGTAAACATGTCCACTGTGCTATAAAATCAATGTGGACATAGCAACAGAGCGTTCAGCTGGAGTTCTCGATGAGCTCAGCAACCCAGTTTCCTAGAAAAGTGTGAACATTTGGACTAAGAGCTTCTAAAGTTTAAGCAAAGAGCATTGTCAGTGTTGATTTAAGTGAAGGAGTCACATAAGTTAGGA